>NC_133323.1:2384707-2510576 GCF_012295235.1 Primulina huaijiensis | reverse complement strand
CTAATAAATTTTATTAGAAATTATAATATTTATATCAATATAAACTTTATTTGAAAATTTAATAATATTAATTTTATTTATAAAAGTTTAGTTTGTTAGATTAACCGAAGTTTTATATTAAAAAATGAAATCGAACCGAACTAACCTATATCTTAAAAAATTTAAACTGAACTTCCGAATAAACCGAATATAAGACCAAATGTTTGTCGTTTTACCAAAAGCTATATCTAGTGGTAATTGTGCAACTTAAATATTTTAAATCACACAACAGCCCAAGCGTCATGGTTCGATCGCTCTACCTAGTATGGACAATTATTGCACCTCAACAACGAACTGAATTTTCAAACTAATTCATTTCGATATGTTATTTTGGTTGAAACCGATATTTTGTTCACTAATATACTGTAATTGATGTTTGCCCGTTATTTATTGATATATGTTTTTTTGATTTAAAAATAACTTAACAATTTTTTATTTTCTTCATTCCCTGAGTGACTTAACTAAAAAAATTCAATATTCCCAAAATTTTACAATAAAGAATTATTTTTCAAATTTCATGCTTATACAATTTTCGGTTATTATAAATAGAAAAATCACAAAAGAAGCTAAATAATAATTGCACATCAATAATCATCAAACATTTCAACCAATTAATTGTTATTCCAAAAATCTGCAACAATAGATTTTTAGTATAAAAATTCAAACTCCAAAATTCATATACATCATAAGAAAATATTTTTGCAACTCGAATAATCATAACTAAATATTTAATATAATTTTGATTCGTAGAATTTTTATTTCAAAGTTGCATAATTTAAGAACATACGACAATAAACCAACCAATACAGTAATAAATTATGATTTGTTAGAGTTGTTTTATTTTTAATTTTTAAATATGAGACTAAAAAAATAAAAATATAAAACTGGTAAAATATTTGTTTTATTTTTAATATAGACTGAAAAAAATTTAAATTTGAAAAATAATAATTTTTTTAAAAAAAATAGGTAGGGCTGGAGCCCACCCTAGCCCAAGGGTGGCTCCGCCCCTGGTTAATATCATAGTTAAAAATAATATTTTTGTTATAAAAAATATTAATTTTTATGAATGAGATAATGTCAGAGTTATGTTTCACAAAATTGACTCGTGAGATGGTCTTATATGAATTTTTGTTTAAATCCCTTTATGTTGTATTAAATTCGAGTAGCACTCGTCAAATATTCGATTATCACTTGTTGTAAATATTGAGAACGGAATTGTTGAGAAACAATGATAATCTCTGCTAAGAGAAATATCGAAAAATAATGTTTGAGCTTCTATATAATTTAAAAGATCTGAGTTTCCAGTTACCGTCAACTATAGTTTTTTGGTAAAACATAAAGCGTTTGATCGTTAAAAGAAATTACTTTTATAAACACTTTAACCATAACATATTCATAGGGAAACACCATTGAAGTTCATATTATCAAGTTCCCACAATTATGTTTAACCAAAGAACTCGAGATCATGTTTTGATGAGAATTTATTGATGTTCAATATTTCAATGATCCCCTTAATCGATCGTGTCATATGAGAACTTATTGATGGAGATCTTTAAGGAACAAGTTGGGGGCTTGTCATTGACAATAATGAGCAAACATTTAGAGTTCAAGTAGTTATATGACCTTTCAAATTAATTGAATAATAAGTAATAAAATACCTCCACGTAAATTAAATCTTCGAATGCACAAATTGATTACTAACTAATTAAACATATCACACAAAAAGAGATATAAACCACACAATTAAGTATATGGTGATAATCATGTTGGGAACTTGTCATTAGCGGAAAACATGCATCAACTTTTGTGGAAATTTAATTACGTAATCTATTAATAATAAAAACCACATTATCTCGTACGTGCAATAGTGGTTAACACATACATAGGTGAATTAAATAAATTTAAAAAAAAAATATTTCACATTAAAGATTAATTAATTAAATTGAGTTAACAAATTTAATGATTGGAATACTACATGAAAATTCATTTTTAAAAGGGATCGAACACATATTCTTGGTTTCATAATTTGATTTATATATATATTTATAAAATCAAATGATTAGTTGTAATTTTAGGTATTGTTTGTTTATTTTATATTAATCAAATCTTTAGTTATTTATTTCACAGAAATTAAATTATTTAATAAAAATATATAATATTATCCTTCATATATTTATTTATTTATAATAATTATTAAAAATAATAAAAATATAATTTTTCTATTTTATCTCAAATTTAATCAATCAAAGCACATATATTATTTCTTATTCAATATCCTATCCAAATATTTTAATAATTACATTATTATTTAAAATAATGCTAAATATACAATAAATATACCGTATAAAATATTATTTATATGTATAATCCTCCCGTCAAATCCTATTAACCCAATAAATTTTTGACTTAATATGTATAGATAGATGATTTGATTGTAGAAATAATTGTAGTACTCTAATTACACCACATATAAAGTTTACAAAAATTTATGATATTAGTTTCGAAAGCTTTTCCAAAAAGATATGAAAAAAAGAAGATATCATGTCGAGCGAAAGATAAAGCACGACTCGTATTCATATCATTATTGAGTAGGTCTCTTGTGAGACGGTTTCACGAATCTTTATCTGTGAGACGNCCAATGGGAGACTGACACCTCATCGGTGCTCACATAGGTGTGCACGGTAGGTGTGCAGCATATCAAAACTCTCTATATATATATATATATATATATGTTTCCTTGAAAAAAATAAAGAAGCGTATTGGACATATAATGTGACACATATTTAGGTTAAGACTCTTACGCAAACCCGACGCGTGGGAAACAAGTCACTCTCCTTAGTTTTTAGAGGGTTCAACGCGGGTGGGTTTAGACCACTTCAAACAAATATCCTATTTTTTCTTCTCATTTTTATTAAAATTATACTTTATATTATCATATTAATAGCACGCATCTTTTAAATATGGAATTTTTTTTGGAGATATATAATTCTTCTATTAATTTGATCATAAAATTCTTGTGAGACGATCTCATATGTCAATTTTGTGAGACATATATTTTATTTGGACATCCATAAAAAAATATTAATTTTTATTGTAAATATGAGTGATCGATCAATCTTACAAATAAAGATACGTAATAGCATCTCATAAGAGACTTACTCTTATTTGATGTACATGCATATCAACAAATAATGTTAATATTGAATATATATATATATATATATATATAATGCAAAAGCTATAGATTTTTTTTTAAATAAAAAGGTCCACCACCTAAGTTCTGGTTTTTCCACTGATCCTTTTCTGGAATCTAACATTCGCATTACTTTTCAATAAGTAAATCTACAAAAGTTCTGAATAAAATATGGTTTTTGTAATTTCCACTAATCACGTGATGTGTAACGTATCTAAAGGAATAGATAAAAAAAAACCTTGGTCAATGCATATATATATATATATATATATATATACCTAAAATGGAAGGAATAAATAAAGAGGGATTTTTTAAAATGTCAAAGAAAAAATTATGAATCGGTACTATTATTTAATTAAAATATCAAACTCGAATTATAAAAATAAATCTTAAAAAAAATTTGTCTAAAAAATTTATGAATTTAATAATAATTATAAATAAATGTGTAGGCAACTATTGATTGGTTCATTATTCATTTTAGGACAATCATACAACAAAATCAGCCCATTCGATTCACATGCATACTAGTCAGAGAGAGATCAAAGGTCATCTTTACACTGAAATTTTTCTCCTTCTTCAAATAGATCACAAACAAAACTAACTTATTAGCTGTCAATTAACTTCTCAAATCCATATACATTTAAAATGAAATGATATTAGACTTGATTTAGATAAATATACATAGAATTATATATGGGCCTGGAGAAGAAGACAAGGTAATAAGAATTCCAAATCCATGTGTATATTTAGTCTATTTGTCTCGTCTCACGTATATAGGTATAATTTGTATCTATATAAAAATAAGGTTTTTGAA
Organism: Primulina huaijiensis; assembly: GCF_012295235.1. NCBI lineage: Eukaryota > Viridiplantae > Streptophyta > Magnoliopsida > Lamiales > Gesneriaceae > Primulina > Primulina huaijiensis. The sequence continues at coordinate 2,506,530 of NC_133323.1, read as the reverse complement.
AAAATAAGCAAAAAAAAGCAACTCACAAAATCAAACGGAGTTGTCTTTCCAAATAACCTACACGTGCGCGTTGGACTCTATATATACGCATCGCCTCCCCACTCCCACCACTCAACACTCACAAACAGAAGCTCTCATTTTCCGTTGAAAACCCACACAGATTTTTCAATTAAAACAACTATTAACAGTTCAAATCAGAAGTAAGGAGCAATGGCCAATTCTAAAGCTGCCACAAGTTCGTGGATTAAGCCTAAATCGCGTGCGCCATTAATTGCCGACTCGGGCTCCTGTAAAACATCTGTATCCTTCAGCCAATACATTAGTTTGCCGCATAGAAAAGGCAACTTCGACATAAAATCCTCCATCCAAGCTCCAACGATCCACATCCCGAATCAATCCCAAATCCTAACGGCTACAAAACCAGCTACCATAAAAAAACCAGAGTCAGCTTCTTCTCCAATGAAGCCACAATGGAATTTGATTCAGAAAGCTGCGTCGGTGGCTCTGGATGCACTGGAGAGTGCACTAACTGCTCACGAGCTGGAGAACCATTTGCCTAAAACAGTGGACCCTGTTGTCCAAATCGCCGGAAACTTCTCTCCTGTGCCGGAACAGCCGGTCAAGCACGAACTTCAGGTCACTGGGAAAATCCCAGACTCCATTCAAGGAGTGTACGTGAGAAATGGAGCTAACCCGTTCTTCGAGCCGCTCGCAGGACACCACCTCTTCGACGGTGATGGCATGATTCACAGTGTGAAATTTTCTGACGGCTCTGCAAGCTATGCCTGTCGGTTTACAGAGACACAAAGACTGATACAGGAAAGGGATTTGGGCCGCCCTGTTTTCCCAAAAGCTATTGGAGAGCTACATGGCCATTCCGGCATAGCTAGATTGATGCTTTTTTATGCTCGTGGTTTGTTTAAGCTGGTTGATCATCACCAGGGAATCGGAGTTGCGAACGCTGGATTGGTGTACTTCAACAACCGTTTATTGGCCATGTCCGAAGATGATTTGCCTTATAATGTACGCTTGGATCCGGATGGGGACCTGGAAACAGTGGGAAGGTACAGTTTCAATGGTCAGTTAAGCTCCCCCATGATTGCTCACCCAAAGCTCGACCCAGTCTCGGGCGAGCTCTTTGCTCTGAGCTACGACGTCATTCAGAAGCCATACTTGAAGTACTTCTGGTTTTCAAGAAACGGCGTGAAATCAGAGGACGTCGAGATCCCGATTTCTGAACCGACAATGATGCATGATTTTGCTATTACAGAAGATTTCGTGATCGTGCCGGATCAGCAGGTGGTGTTCAAGTTGTCGGAAATGATCAAAGGTGGCTCTCCTGTTGCCTACGATAAGAATAAAGTTTCCAGGTTCGGTGTGCTGGACAGGTATGCGAAGAACTCTTCTGGGATCAAGTGGGTGGAGGTGCCTGACTGCTTCTGTTTCCATCTTTGGAATGCATGGGAGGAGCCTGAAACAAATGAAATAGTTGTCATTGGTTCCTGCATGACTCCCCCGGACTCCATTTTCAACGAATGCGAAGAAGGATTAAAGAGTGTTCTATCTGAAATCAGGCTGAATTTGAAGACTGGTAAATCGACAAGAAAGCCCATTTTGTCATATGAAGATCAGGTGAATTTAGAAGCCGGGATGGTGAACAAAAACAGGCTTGGAAGAAAAACCCAATACGCATATCTTGCCATTGCAGAGCCATGGCCAAAAGTCTCAGGGTTCGCTAAGGTAGATCTTTTCACAGGAGAAATCAAGAAATTCATTTACGGTGATGAGAAATTCGGTGGAGAACCCATGTTTCTCCCCGCAGGCCCTGATCCAAAATCTGAAGATGATGGCTATATTCTGACCTTCGTCCATGACGAAAAGGCTTGGAAATCACAACTCCAGATTATCAATGCCATCACAATGAAATTGGAGGCCTCAATTAAGCTCCCATCAAGAGTTCCCTATGGTTTTCACGGCACATTCATCAACGCCAAAGACTTGGCAAATCAGGCTTGAATCCTCCTGATTCCGATTCAACCCATTTTTTACTATTTTCAGTGGAGAATTTCCAGTGGGATTGTTATATTTTATCACTTCTCCCCGAAATCCCTCTCCTGGAGTGTCGTATAATATTATTCTTTCAGTTTTTTTTTTAGAAGCACCGTATGTTTTCACGCGGGAAGTTTCCAGGGCCAGCATGGTAGCTTTCGGATGTAAGGAAGCTCGGCTGGTTCCTGACGATTCTCTCACGCAGTATATGAAATCAGGCAGAATAGGCACACAGTTCCGTAAGAGTAATTTGATAATGTTTGTTTATTAATAATATATACCATTTTTTTCCTATGTTTTCTTGTACAAACTTATAAATGGCATAAGATTGCTTCTTTTTTTTTTTTCTACTATTTCATCATAGATGATTTTTTCTTTCCCCTGTAGAATTTTGGAGGTGCCCAATTCGTTAAATCATTTGAGAAAATATTAAATGGATGCCAAGTGATCAATTGAAATCGAACCGAAAATTTCGAGCTCTATGAATCACAGCTGATCACCGCACGAATAGTTCTTTGAAACAAGTTGGAACCTGCAAATTGTAAGTTCAAACTGCATTAATGCAAATGATGCCAGAATCAATTTTCAAATCAAACTGGCAGGTTATTTTGGCTAAAAAATTGAATGAGTTTTGTAATATAATAATTTGAATAATAAAATGACGCAGCTAGTAATGTAAGATACTGATGCACTCTTTGGCTGTTGAAATATAATGACGAAGGTCTAGGGATATGGATGATAAATCAATATATATATATATAAATATATAATGATTTGTGATTTTAATTTTTTGTAAGCTTTGAGTCAAAAGTTGGATGAGACCAAAATGTGTAATCAACTAATAAACCATCTTTCGTACCAAACGATGCCTGTACATGAATAGAAGGGATAAAATGATGCAATCCAAGATTAGAGGGTCGATGGCACCATGCATGCAAGGTATTTACCAGTAATCCAATTTTGTGAAAATGATCAAACTTTTAACTGTTCGTGCAGCTGTATACACACACGGAATGATTGACAATTGGCACAACCTTAATTTATGGAATAATGAATAATTAATGCGAATTTTGTAGCAGGTGGACTGAAATTGGAGAAGTATATTAATGAAAGAATTTTTTTTATGACTTGATAATTATTTTTTGGTATATATCGAATAAATCTCATGAGCCAATGCAGTATTCTGCGAACTATGTTAGTCCGATAAATCAGACAGAGCTTACTCGTCTTTTTAAATATTAGTAGAGAAAATCAAACTCGTGAAATGTTCAATTTCTCAAGCAACTCGGACACCTTTAGACAAGTATAATGCCATATTGTTGCTTATGATGTGGACACCAAATAAAACATCCCACCCATGGCCCGTTCCGCAGGAGAGTTCATATTGTCCATGGAATTATATTCCACAGAAACAAAGACGGCTCTATTACCGACAATTGGATGGTACATAATATAATGTATGGGCTTATTATGTCTATGTATCTAGTGACGTGAGTTTTATAAATTTGATCAAAATTCGTGATCCTTAATTANTTGATGCTAAAAATTGAGTTTTAATTATTAATTTTTTTAATTTTTGACAATTATAATCATTTTTGGTCCATAATTATCTTTGGACTTTAAAGTCGTAGTCACGTGATTTATTATGTGGTTAGGTGGGATGGGCAATTTTTTGGTGTGCGCNATAATAATAATAAAAATAATGTACGTTGATGATAATTCTTCGAAGGTGAAATTTCAACCTTATAATTGACCACGACAGAGACGACGTGATGGAGGATCACGAAAGGAGACAATATCGAATCTTTCAGTTTGTGACGTAGGACTATATATATTATATATATATATTTTCTTGATATATATTCATATAAAGAGAAATTTATCGAATAAATTATAAGTCTTATCTATGTAACGGGTTGATGGGAAGCATAAAATATTTTGTAATAAGATTTTGTGATGGTCGATCGTCGAATCACCATTCTTTTGAAGCGCTAGCATCTCCTTTTTTTCCCCCGAAATTTAGAAAGAAATTCAATGACTAAAAGAAGATGAAAAATAATTCAATTGCCTAAGAAGGGAAAAAAGAAGAAGAAATGTAATAATTCAGAAGCCAAGTTGGACAAAAAATAACTAAAATTACAAAAAATGAGAAGATACATGACTAATAATGAAAAAATAAAACTAAAATCGCAAAGAAACAAACTGCAAAAATGAAATATTCCCAAAAAAAAATCAATAATTAAGAAGAGAGTGTGCATGATCACCACTCGTTTGCATTCTGATTTTAAAAAAAAAAAAGAAGAAAGAAAGAAAGAAAGAAATGTGGACCATAAGGCGTGACAAAATGTGGTGTTAGATGGTATCCATGGGAAAATCCAGCATGCATGTCGGGAAGAAAGGGAAACCTAGTATTGATTCCATAACAAATAGGTTGTATATATACTTTCTTGAGCTGGAGGATCGCTTTTCTTGAAATTTCAGTCTGCTCTTGGGGCATCTTTTTTTGGGCACTCCAGCATCTCTAATACGCATTAGAGCTCGATTCTCCTTCTGGTTCTATCGTCTCGAGTTTTTCTTCATTTTCTTGTTTAATTTCCATTAATTAAGCGAACTAAATTCCAACAAATGTTTGGTTGAGTTTTTTAATATTTGAAAAAAAGTTCAGAATCATGATATTGTAGCATCTTCGCACTTCCTCAGCACTATAAAACTCCTTTTTGCCATCCACCGTCTGCTAATAAGAGCCTGAAAAAACAACAAAGAAAAAGTCATCAATATTAAGAAAGACGTACGATACAAATAATATACTCTACATATCTATGTAAAATCACTATAATCAAACGTTGTAAGCAGGTTGCCATTTCGCCTTGCGGCGTCATTTGAAAATCTGTTGATGAACGAGTATTGATGTTCTGCATGAGTAGCCGTCTACTCCATGAGGGCCAATTCAATGGCTTCTGGGTGGTTTATAGCTCTGATTGTTGCTGAGTGGGAGGTAGACGTCTATCGCCCAGCATTGCGAGAGGTGTGTGAACGAGTGTAAATTCTCAAATAATGATCGAGTTACCTTTTCTCGAACATGGTGCCGCCAAAAAACGATCCCTGTCAATGAATATTTGGTGGTCTCCCTACTTATGTTTGTGGAAGGAAGGAAGATCTTGATATGAGTAGGTTCAACCTGCCTCATGAATGTAGATCCATGTGTGTGTGAGACCTACTCTTTTACTTTATCATATACAATTATCGTCAAATAAAAATATAAAATTTCATTCAATTCAACACTTAAAACCTGATATCACAGTCCTTCAAAAAAAAAAAAAAAACCTGATATCACAGAGAAGAAGAGTAGTTTGAGATTTTCGCATAGCAAAACATTGATAAAAATGCACACTTTATGATAGATTAATTAATAGATAATATAAATAAAAATATATAATAGATAATTTTATATTTAAACACTCGGATCTATTAGATTTTGTTTACATAAATCAATGTAGACATGTGTCATGTTTATTTTAGACAAAATATCAAGTCCTTCAATTATAGTACAATTTGGCAAAAATATAATACATATACACTTAATTCTTCATATTTTTATATATTTATTACTTAAATATCACTAAATTTTACACCTAGAAAAATTAAAATAGCATACCAATAATAAATTATGCAAATTTAAAACTTTAAATGATAATTGTTTTCTATAATTCAAATGACTCATAAAACAATATCGTAATATTTTACATATTTAACAAAAATCAATTAATAGATTACATTTATAATGTGCTTTAAACCTTTAAACAAACTTTATTTAGTTAATTATATTATCTAAATTTCAATAGTATTGAGCTCTCGTACAAAAATTATTGTATTTATTAATTGAATAGACTTGTAAATATTACAAATTACAATATATTTGTATATTATAATATTTGAGTTTTAGCATAACTTTTTTTTGAGTTTTATCGATTTCTTAGGTTTTGACTTTATCATGATAATTTTATATAAAAATATATCAACTTATTTTTCAAAAATTTTTTGAAATTTATACAAACAACGTTACTCAAAAATTATAGAATTCATCAATTTTTGGTGTACAATATACATTAAAAAAAAAACTTTTTACTGTTTTATTTTTCATTTTGAGTCTTTTATTCTATCATTATATTTTTTCTTACCAAAATGACACAACTTACTTATCATTCAAACTTTGAAATACATACAAACATACTCTAAAAATATGTAAATTATGAATTTTTTTTGTTTCAAATGTACCTGAAAAAATTTAAAACTCGGTGATTTTGAAATCATAAAATAACTAATTTTTTTAAAAATAAAGTATTAAAATTATAGAATTTTATGTATACCATTGTTTAATGTTTTTAAAAAGTGCAACTATGTGTCCATCATAGATAATCTCGACAAGCGAAGGATAATTAATCACAATTATGAATGACAATTGGTAATAATAATTTAAACTCACAATAAATCACTTTCATCTTCAAATGTTTTTCACGTAGACCAAAACAAACTATAAGAATCTTCGTTCTACTCTGGACAACAGTTCTCCCTGATCTCAGCAATCTTATAAACAATATTTATCTTCCCTCTATCCACGCTAACCCGATGAATGTGTCTCGACCTGCCACAAGACTGTCTTCATGAAAATTTTTGAATGCCTGCACAAACAGATCTTTCGCTTGATGGCCACAATCATCAGGAAGACGAGTTGGTGAGAAAGACCATTACCTGCAAGAATCAAGCAATGAATGGCTAGTGCTCAGTCCTCTTCCATAGGTACATCCGGAATATCAAACCTATCTTCTTGAATTGGTTTTGTAACTGTGGAAATAGGTGTCGGTGATAGGGAGTCAAGAAATGTGTCTATAAAGAAATGGAACCAAGCATATATACCACCAAGAGAAAGATCATATAACTATATGTTACAAAGTTTTTACGTTATCCAAATCTAAATTCCACTACCATACTGAGGATCCAAGAATTCAAGGTCATTTCATGATTAGGAAACAGTTACCAAAATTAATACTGATAATCAAGCAAGTATCGAAAATAATTGAATCGGATATTGTAAATATACTTCATATGTCACCGGCAAGTACAATGATTCATAAGGACAAAAGTTGCATCACCAATCCTGGCGATAGAAAAGGCAATGCTAGGCTGCTAGCATTGATTTTTTTCCAAAATATATAAACAAAATATAATGAGAAACTCATATTTCAATAGAGAAAGGATATATATTGACATAAGATCATCCTCTTTGTCCCCACGGTTTCGGCTGTTGTTTAATTCCCTTAATATTTCAGGAGTAACCTGTAAGAGAAGAATAAGGTTATAAATCATTTAAAAACTTCCATCAAATAGTAAGAACAATGGTCATCTTACTAATTTATGTCTTTGCCTATCAACTAGAGTGTTGAGATTAGCTTTATCTTCCTTTGTCAACTCATTCTTGTACCTGCATCAACACGGCAATGAAACCCAGTCATTTTTTGTGTGGACACATGCACACAGACTAGAGCAGTTTTGTGAAGAATACAGGCTTTCCCAGTTAGAAGGGAAAACTCGCAAATTCTAATATTTGACAAGCTAGTATAGAGAAATCAAATTTAAATTAGTTAATCTAAATAATATATTTCATTAACTGAACAAACTAGGAAGCAATAACCACACGCAGGTAAAAATCTATGTTTCTATATTCCACGCAACACAAAAGAGCATCGAGGGGGATATGTTCAGATGCAAAGGAATTGCTAAGGGAAAAAAGGAGAAAAGAGAGAAAATAACTAACCTCTGAGCAAATGCAAGAAGTGACTGGTGCCAGATCACAGGCATTGCTCTTGAATCATCGTAAAATTTCATGAAATGAACGACTAAAGCATCAAGTACACGATATGGCAAAGCATATTTCTTCTCAATTAGTAACTTTGAGAAATAACTGCAACAAACATAAAAATTAAAATTGTCAACATAGCTCTTGTAAAACATTGTGGCAAGTAAAAACATCTCAAGAGCATAATGTGAAACAAAATGAGTCATCAATACTATCAAAACCTATATCAAGTGGTCCATATAGGATAATGAAACTCAGGAGTCACAGCACAAAACACAAATACCTTGTTGTTCCACAGTACTCCAGCTCTGCAAGTTTCAACAATGCGACACTGCAATGTGCAACAAAAATTAACATGATACATAACAATTTTCAAGTGAGCTAAATTTTGAGATGACATGGATTGATACCAAAAAGAAAATCATATTATACAAACAAAAACAAAAAATCCTTCCCCTCAACACCCCCCCCCCCCCCCCCCCCCCAAAAAAAAATGTGTTTCAACAACTAACATGTTTGTATCTCAAGCTCTGTCGAATGTTTACGAGCCATTTAAAAGTAACAGTTAAGCATTTCAAACTTTTCAGGCTGTCTGTTTGAATGAAATCTATTCAAAGAACACTGACTGAGCAATCACGGCGACGAGCTCAGATTAACAAAACAGAGGCTGGAACCTCCAAATGAAAGGTAAAAGGGATTCCAAAAAGGTAATATGAATTTAGCATCAAAGAAAGGAGCTATTCGTTCAATAAAACCAGAAATTATGCAAAATGACAGATTTTTCATGCAAGACTTGTTTCCCTTTCTTTGACAGAAATGTGATTATTGGTCACTATATAATTTTATCAGATCAGGAACCATTTAAGATTTTAAGATCATGTGGAATAGCTATTATAACACAAGGGAGCATTGATGCATACATGCGATCTAAAAGTAAAAAAGCACAGTTATTTATATTAAGGTTGCAAACATACCTAGAATGAAGTGGAGGAATTGAATTTTTCTGAATAATGCTCCCAACAATGACAGCCTCCCTTAAAGAGCATGTTTTTGACTGGAAAATAAAAAGGTTTCTCTTAAAAATGACTTATGTTCATATAAAGAAAAATGGGGAAATGCTTTCATGCGCAATGTCAATACAAAATCCCAAAAATTGCAACACAGCAAAAGACGAAAAAGTTTCAAGAAAATATAGGCAAATGGCTCACTTATTCCTTATCCTGAAACAGAAAAATTAGCGATCTATTTTCCATGGAAAAGAAAGACAAACTCTCAATTGAAAGCCCTAATCGACACTTGGTCAGTACCCATTATACGAAACTTTGCAACCCGGAGCATGAAATCAGTAAGTAGGCTCACTTACATTGAAATGAAGGTTATGACACCAGTGACATTATTAAAGGTGCAGTTGTTGCCACTGATATAAAAGCCATTTATTGCTCTTTTGGCTTTGGCTCACATAGCCAAATTGTCGAACTAAATGCACAAGGAACATGCTAAACAACCAGAGTAAAGTTTCGCTTATTTTTTAACTTGCTAAAAAATAAATACATACCCGTAAAAATTCCCATGCTAAATGCCTCATTTGTTTTTATAGGAAACTATATTATATCCATTAATTAAAAACATATAATTAGAGAAGACGGACAAGTTGTCCGCACAATAACAAAAATTAAAGACAAAAGCTCTGTTCGAATCTACGACATACATAACTTCAATTCATGAATAACTCTGGGATCGAGAAGTTATTAAACTCAATATATTTGACAATACAGCTAGATGTCCGAATCTTAATCTTGCCTCAACACTCTTCAACCGATTCTTCTAAACTGTCAAAAAGACAGTTCGTGAAAAAACAATAAATAAGCAGAAGATCCAGATTCTCCATCTCCTTCAGACAAAGCACGCACCAATTCGGACACAGAACACACGAAAGCCATTTCTTTCGCATCAACTCACAAATTGACAGCTTACCTAGTATCGCGGTCCATGAGAAAACTTGAACCTTTGGTGGAATCATGACTTTCCAAATGACATAAAAGAAAGAAAATAAAGGAAAACCACTGATCGGAAAGAAAGACTCATAGAAAGATTTGACTGAGAATAATCCTGAACGATCCTCGCTCCAAACCCTGTTATCATCAAACCCACTCAACCAATCCGACCTTCTCTAAAGACCCTAGCGAAGAGCTCAACTCATTCACTTCCTCATCCATCAGCTTCTTCCGTAGATTCAAGACCGGAGATATAAAAGAAGACGAGGAAGATCCCTCCAACTGGATAAAATAATAAATGAGCTTATTATGAACCGGTGATAACTTAAACAAAATAGGATAAAAATCTTTAAAGAATAATCTCCCCGCCACTTATCCTCCCAAAACTTAGTCTTATTGCCCCTCTAGCCACGACCTCATTAACTGGTGAAAAGCCGAATAGTTTCTCGAAATAAACTTTCATGAGCTTCTAAATATATCATATCCATTATCCTATAACTCATATTTGCTCACAATAACCTTCTTCCATAGTGGTTCCTCCTCAACAGAAACCAACCCCCCAACCATATCCCCAGAAAGGCCCTATTCCACAGACAAATGACTCGTATCAATCACCATAAATCAGAATGGTTTATCTAACAAGAATTACAACTCAGGGTAATGAAGTGAAAACCTGAAACCCCATCCGGATTCACATAAAAGTCACATGTGCACACAATACATAAGTAATCCAATGCCATATACCATTTGTCAAGTAAAGCATATGCCAGTAAAGTATATTGCGTGTGTAACAAGAACAATGGCATTAGGAACTCAAGTATGGTTGTGGATAAATTGCGCTGCCAATCAAGTAATCAAAATCAAGAACCAATTATAATGAAGTAAATTGTCGATGTATTAGATACCTCACATAATGGAAATAAGATTCCTTTATTAAAAGCAGCCGGTTTATAGAGAGCCTTTTTTAAAGATTGATACAGAGCAAAGTGCAGCCTCTTATTCTTTCGAATGTCTTCTCTCACACGTGGCAGCAAGACAAACTTGTAGAATCGTTCAACTTTCTTGACACCCAAATTAGAAGCAAATATTCTAGTGGCTTGAAACATTGCATTAGGGGACCAGTTCTCGGGTTCTGTCAAGTACAGGACTTCCTCCCAGAATTGCAGAGAAGTTATATGCTTGAAGGCTTTCGGCACCTTACCAGAGGTGTATTTACTGAGTAGCTTTCCCACACTGCACAAAACAAATATCACCGAACACTCCAACACCAAAAAATATTAATAACAAAGGAAAAGAAAAGCACGAGACATTCAACATTTAAAAAATCAAATAATAAGACAAAGGGCATACCCTTTGTATAGTTCAACGATGGAGTCATCCAATTTAGGAATTGCCTGCACTCCTACAACCAAACAAGTGAAACTGAAAATTGTAAAAAGCTGTCACTGTTCTTCTCATTATACGATTATTACGCCAACAATGTAACACCGGTAAAGCGTCCAGGTCAGTTGAAACTACACCCCACACCTCCAACATAAAACAAACTGCAAAAAGAACCGGTATGTTTGTTTAATGTTATCAATTTTTCTAAACAATATATATTTGACAACATGTTTTTAGAAGTTGAACTGGGAATGTGATGCATGTTTGACTGTTTTCTTATGAAACATTTTTTGCTGTAAATATCATGTTGATTCAGAATACACTCGGGCACTTAATTTTCCGGAAGTGTTTTGGGTTAACATTTGCTAACAGCACGAATAAACAGACATAGCCAGAGAGTTCCAAAGTTTTACTACAGTATATTAAATTAAAAGCAGTAAAAAGATAGGCTAAATATTACAGCAAGATAAACAGGGGTTTGCAAATATCAGGAAAACGGTTTTTGAGGGTACTTGAATCAGACCTGAAGAAACTTGGGCATCTTGTTTTTTTATCTTCTCGACAATAATATCGGCCAATGTGCGATGAGGGCGATCATCTTTGGACAAGAAGGCCTCAAGCAGCTTTTCATCATCTTCATCAATCTTATCCTATTTTATCAAACAAATATCATAAAAATAAAAGCAAATGAAACAAACTACTTAAAGTAATTCCAAGGAGAAGCAAAAAAAGAATATGACATAAATTTATCCTATAATTGATATTTGATTATACGACAAAAGTTCAATGAATAAATATCCCATTGAAAATAGACTGACAAGCATCCCTTATCAAAATTGTAGGATCGAGCGCTTGTCACTCTACCGAAAGTTATAGTTGGTCATAACAGTGCAACTCAAATATTTTAAATTGTATAGCAGCTCAATCGTCACCGTTTGAACGATCTCTCAGCAAAAACAATTGTTGCAGCCAACGACCTCCATCCCAATAATTGCATTTCTAGCAATCAATGAGAATCGAACCCATGACTTTAACTCTGATACCAATTGGAGGACCAAACGTTTGACGTTTACCAAAAGTTAAAGCTAGTGTTAACGGTACAAGTCAAATATTTTAAACCGAATAGTAGTTCAAGCGCCACGGTTTGAACGGTCTACCAGCAAGGACAATTATTGCACCCCGACGAAAACATAAAAAATGGGGAAATAGATTATATAAAAGAAGCAATTGCCGAAAGAGAGTAAGAGACCAAAACATGCAAATCTGCAATGAAGCTCTGAATCACCTATACATATCACGCAATTGTGATATCCATGAATTCATTAAATTTCAAATGAACATAGGCCTTTAAAATGATTGGAGGTCAAGACAAACAACTGTTTCTCTCTCAGAAAATCAAAGAAATAAATCGAGCATTGAGTTCAAATTTTAGTCCAAATGAAGATCCACTCAGAGTTTAAGTACAACCAGACAGAATTTGAAAACATGCATTACCAAAACTACTTCTTCCTAGAGCAAGATTCAATTGAAAAAACTCAATTCAGACACAAAAAATTAGAAAGAATCACATGCAAACACAAAAAAGAAGTCAAATAGTAATGACAAAAGACATGATCAATTTGCTTACTTGACCAGATGAAGATGTTGAGTGACAGATTACGTGCACACGCTACACAGTATCACATTCTAATCAACCATCGTTTCCAGCTTATAACTACCACGTATAAAAGTACTCCACGACAAGCCACAATATTAGACTAGCGGCGTGAGCGCCTTCGAGGGAAAACGACAAATTTTTTTGGTGCGATTTCACAGTAAAATCTAGGTGATTTCAGTAAACTAGAATTTTACCCATGGCTCCATTAAACCCGTTCCAAGTGGAGATCAATGCAGGTCTGAGAAATAAACGAAAAGCAAACCTCAAAATCATGTTGCTGAGACTGGATCTCTATCTCCGAAAAACCTTTAAAGCTATCCAAATCTTCTTCGTCGTCTCTGATACTGTTTTTGGCGTCGTCCACTTGAGAAAACACAAACCCATTATTCTGGGCCTCGTCATTTTCTTCTTCTAGTTGAATTTCGTTCTGCTGAATAAGAGCTTCATTGAGAATCTTTGAGCTGACAGCCGACGGCACAAGCCTCTGCTCGAGCTGGTGGTGTTTTGGTGCCTTAGAACGTCGCTTGGAATAGACGGAATCGGAGCTAAACGGTGAGAAGGGCTGCGGATTCGCGATTCGAGAGCGCTTTTTCGACATCGCTGCGGATGGTGGCGGAGGAGCCGAGCAAAAAACTAGTATATTGATGCCTTACAGTGTCCTACATAAGCGGAGATAGGGTTTCAGCGCTTAATATTTGGGAATTTGTTATTGTTATTTATTTATCAATTTTGTTTGACCGAGTTTTAATTTTTTTTAAATTAATTGATTATTTATTATTAAAATATTACTGATTATCCATTTTTGCTTAGTTTCTATTAAATAAATAATAAAACTAACAATAATAACACTAAACAATAATATCGTCAAAACTATAGATTAGCAAAATTTTGATTTAAATGAAATAATCAGTGGGATCAATTTATTTTCACTAATTAAATTAAGGTAAAAATTTTTGTTAGACGGTCTCATCTGTCATATTTTGTGAGACGGATCTCTTATTTGAGTATCTATGAAAAAATATTATTTTTTATACTAATAATATTACTTTTTATTGTGAATATCGGTAGGATTGATCCATATCACAATAAAGATTCGTAACAATGTCTCATCAAAGACCTACTCTTAAATTAATCAAATTAACCTATTTTTTGAAAATGGGACTGAATTAAATTGATTATCTTGAAATTGGGATGAAAGAGATGCCCAAATTTGGGGATCATGATTTGTTTAAGCCAAGATTGGGAGAATAATGTGTTAAATTGGGGTTTGCTCGATGCACGTAAGGGCATGTCAAAATTATACCCGCCATTCTCCCCTCCCCCGAAACTACGATTTTTTCATCACGCTTCGCCACTTCTTGCTGAATTTTTCTTGGTCTGTGTTCTTCCTGGTTGTTGGTCGAGTTCCCGGTGCTGAAATGGCGGATTGGAGTAGAAAATTGGTGAGAGAAGAGTTCGCTACATATACTTACATTCTCATATACATTGCTCTCTCCAGTGGGCAGATCTTCTTCAACAAGGTCATCTCATCTCTACCGTTTTTTTCCTTTTTGCACTTCCTACGGTGTGCGTTTATGTGCAATAGTAGAATCGATGATCGCGTACTTCTAATTAGCACATTGTCAAACGAGTGATGGGATTTGTGGTTGATGATTTGAATGTGATGGGAAGGATTATATATGTGAAAACTGTGTTAGGGAGAGCAAAGGGTCGACAGTTTCTGCTGCAATTTGGCTCGGATTTCATGGACGTGTTAATTGGATTTGCTTTGGATTAGAGGAGGAATGGGAAGCATGTCTTTTGATATGAAATTCGTTTTTAGTGTGGTTATTCAGGTGTCGCAACTTTTATGTCTGAGTGTGATTTAAGGCAGGAGTAGTATACTGTATTAGATCAGTCTTATTTTCACGGGTGAGCACAACTGAACAACCGAAAGCCAATAGCTATCCTTGGTGGAGTTTCTGATAATTTCGGTGGACTTTTTTTTATCTCAAAACATGTTTAGGTAAATCATATTGGAGAATTAGAGTGATACCATAATTACATGTTAGAGTGATACCTCATATTCACATAATTCAACTAACATTTAATTAGTGTAAATAATATAAAAGAAAACTGCTACGTCTTTTTTTGGCCTCCCGGATACAAAAATTGATGGAGCTTTAGTTCTTGTATATTTTTGTTAACAAAAGGGAGATCACTGCTAAATATTTAATTCAATTTTTGAGAACAGCCGCATAGTTTTAGTTTTGATGCCTAGTTAGATTTTTCTATTAGAGAGTTCTATATGTTGGTACCTTAAAAGGAGGAAACTTGTTGCTTTAGGTGCACAGTAAGATACATCTCTGTGATGAGAATGATGATACATGCTACTGTTGATAGGGACTTTCTTTTTCTTTGTCATGCTACTTTGTAAGGAAAAATATCCTAGATGTATTTTCTATTATCCCATGTAAACACTATATTATCTGCATTCTTTGATTTTAACCGATACAAACTTTTTACATTGATAATCTTGATTATTTTAATGTCCTTATTTATTATGAGGTATAAATTCTGAACTTCAATGGTTTTTCCAGTACGATAGTTATAGACTCCTTATAGTTTATGTTTATTTCCACTAAATATAAGTTCGTGGAGTTTTTATTTTCTTTTTATGTGCTAGTTTGATGATTGAGAAATCAATTCTTGCGCCTATGCTTTGGAGTTATCCTGGTGAAAGTTTTAACACTACATGCATGAATTACAGACTAGAGTGAAGCATTGCTAAGCTACACGCTCTTATCAATTGCATAGCATGTCCACTTATTGGTTAGGCAAGTGTAAATGTCATCTATGTACTTATTATGAGCCTTGGGAAGTACATTTCGAAAGCAACATAATTGTTTGGCTGCCAAATTTACTTTGTCAAAATATTCTTGAATGCAGTGGGTGTTGTCATCAAAGGAAATAAACTTCCCATATCCTCTTGGATTGACGATGCTTCACATGATCTTCTCCTCTGTTTTATGTTTCGTTCTTACCAAAGTTCTCAAGGTAAATTATGCACAAATAGTACTCATGATCAGGATTTGCCGATTATTGTGTTTTTGATATAGATTTCCCCTTTTTTGCAGATTATTAAAGTTGAGGAAGGAATGACTTTGGATATGTGAGTCAACCCTTCTTAGATATATGACCTGCATTCTTTTGTCTTGGACTACCGAATCATTTGTGAGCTTTACGTGACAATATGCTTATGACTGCTTTAAAACATGTTTTAATAATTAATTCAAGCATTTACTAAATGGATTACCCATATTTGATCACATTACGAAGAATCGCCTTGCACCAACCTATACGGCAATGAAAAGAGGAATTGGAGAACTGGTGAAGTGTATATTTATTGTGAAAGTATCATAAACGAGTGGTTTGTTAGCTGCAGAAAACAAAAAAGAAATGGAAGAGGTTTCTGTTAATTGGGATTTGTAGTTGTCCAGGTCCTCAAACTTTTTTTATGTTTTACCTTTGTTAATTGCATTTTTCTTGATCTCACTTGAATTTTGATTATAGCTTTGTGTTTAATATAGTATATTGCTTACAACTCGAGTTTTTGATTCTCCAGATATATATCTTCAGTTATCCCTATCGGTGCTATGTTTGCAATGACTCTTTGGCTAGGGAATACCGCCTACCTCTACATATCTGTTGCGTTTGCTCAAATGCTGAAAGCAATCAGTAAGTTTTTACCAATTGTTTCATTGGTGGAACTGTTTTGTAGTCGATGCAACTTCAGTTGCTAAAATTGATAATGATCTGGTCCTATTAACACTGTCTTGATTTCTGCTACATCTACAGTGCCAGTAGCCGTTTTCATTCTTGGCGTATTTGCTGGACTTGAGATTATGAGTGGCAAAATGCTTCTTATAATGTTGGTGATCAGTTTTGGTGTTCTGGTAGCTTCTTATGGCGAAATAGATATCAACTGGATTGGTGTTGTTTACCAAATGGGAGGAGTTGTTGGGGAAGCTTTGAGGCTAATATTTATGGAAATTTTTGTGAAACGGAAGGGGCTGAAACTGAATCCTATATCTATGATGTACTATGTTAGCCCCTGCAGGCATGTACTTCATTTTTTAGAACTCTGAGATTTGTCTCGATATTATTGTTGTCCATTAAAATTAATGTTTGGTTCATAATGCAGTGCTCTTTGTCTCTTAATTCCATGGATCTTCCTGGAGAAGCCGAGGATGGACGAACAAGGAACATGGAGCTTCAAACTGCTTGTTCTGATTCTTAATTCTCTTTGTACTTTTGCCCTCAATCTCTCAGTTTTCCTTGTCATCTCTCATACGAGTGCTTTGACAATTCGTGTGGCTGGGGTTGTGAAGGACTGGGTAGTAGTTCTTGTGTCAGCCCTTCTGTTTGCGGACACGAAATTGACACTGATAAATCTATTTGGTTATGCCGTTGGTAAGTATATTTTTGCATTTATGTTTCCCCGCTTCTAACTTTTGCAATGGAGTCTGAAAACTTGATAATTTTTCTATTTTCAATTATTATACCATGATGCTGGTTCTTCAATTGATTTTGTTAACTCCACTTGTTAATTTGCCGAATAATTTACATGAACTTTTAAAAACGGTCTTGCATTTTGATTTAATGATGAGAGAAACCTGGACGTTTGCAGCTATTGCAGGGGTAGCTGCATACAACAACCACAAGTTGAAGAAGGAAGCTTCTCGTGTCAACCCAGGGGAACCCAATCAATCAGTTCCACTCGTTTCATCCTCGTCCTCAAACGAATGAACAAGAATGCCTGCTGCGTCTCAACCATATTACATGAGGTTTGTTAGCAAACCTTAATTTCTCCCATGCTGGTGCCTCCTGGCCAAAAGGTATGAAGGGATGACGCGAGATTTACTTTTGCACAGAAGCTGCAGCTTACTGGTTAAATTCCGGTTCAGTATAGTGATCTTTGTGGTCTATCTTGACTGTCCTATAGTTTCCAAGATAGTAGTCGGATCAGGAATTGATACGGCGAAAGTAACCCTGTAAAATTGAGATTGATCGCCGTTGTTTCCACACGATAAAAGATTCTACACACTTAATATTGAAAACTTCTTAAATGTAGTATGTATTCTTTCGATTGTTGTGATTTATTTAACATTTGACACACTAATGGAAAAAGTGTCCCAAGAAACAAAATAAAATAATTTTTTCATTTTGAAAATCTGTCGAACAAATTTTTGATGGATCTGTTCTATAATGAAAAAAACCTGAAAACAAACATACGTAGTGGAGTCCGATAATGAAACTAATTTGTGTAGGCCAGTGTTTGTGTTTCTTTTCCATTACCGAGTGTCACTGCTCTTTTCTTTATCATCGTTTTATTAGTCTCTTCGTTTCACAGTTGTAATTCATATATCAGTTACAGAACCACTTCCTCTCCCCACATAACTTCTTGTCATGTCCGTTTAGCTTCATCTCCTATAAATCTCCTTGTTACACCAATCCAGTAATACTACAATTCAAAAACTTCCCAAGAGTATCATTAGTCATGGCTTCCAATTCAAATCTCCTCCTTGTAATTCTCGTTTTATGTTTCTCCGCATCATCTACAACCGCCTCTGCTCGTAATCTTAGCCCGAAAACTTCCCTTTCGACCCGCCTAATGTTAGTCGAAGACGGGTCGTCCCCTTGCTGGGATTCGTTGCTAGAGCTGCATTCTTGCAGCGGCGAAGTTGTGTTGTTCTTTCTCAACGGAGAGACGCATCTTGGACCAAGCTGCTGCAATGCTATAAGAATCATTCAGCGCCAGTGTTGGCCTTCCATGCTGGGCTCGCTCGGGATCAGTACGGAGGAAAGTGATATCTTGCGTGGTTACTGCGATGCTACTGCTGCCAAAGGCCCGCCGCCCCCGAGTTCTGGAAGTGCTGCCACCTCCCACGTATAGCCTTATTACGAAATATATACATCCTGTAATGTGAACTGCCTGTGTTTAGTTCACTTTCACGAATGCTGCGTAAAAATAATTGTCGATCTTGTATGTTCTCAAGTTATTATAGTTTTAAATTTTTAATCAACTTGATACTTAATTTCCCTTGTGAAAAAAAGGGGAATCCCATGCATGTTACAAGTTATGATTTTATGAGATCGGTGACCTGATTAAATAATATATATGAGATTTAAAAAATAAATATAATATAAATAATATGATATTTTTATTGTAACGTCTATTGTCTATCCGGATCTTCGGCTCTCTCTCTGGGACATTCTATCGTAAACAAGTTCCTCTTACTCACGTAATATCTTCATCCATGAAAAATGGGTTTATTTCGTCTCACTCAGCACTCAAACATAAGACTTTCATGATAAGTACTTAGATTAATGAGAGTGGGTGGTACCACTTGGACGGATATATTCTATGAGTAATAATGCATGAGAAAGCGAAAGAAAAGATTCCAGACAGTTCATGATCGTTATAATAAAAAGAAACGTTTGGAAACTTCAATCACCCTAAAACACAATTGATCAAAATCCTATTGNTAAAAATTACCCAAAAAAATTAGTAATGAACGATGGTGCACGTTCAAATATTTTTAAAGAAATGCAACTTACACTCTTTAAAAAATTAAAATCTTTTTCTAGAATTTAACTATGTATAATTTGGCCTCACCTCACTATTGGCAGTTGGATTCTTGGCAGAACAATGTTTTAAATATATGATCTAACGAATATATAATGTTGCAACTTGTGGTATCATTTGATTTTAATAAAAATTAGCTTCAAATGATTAAAAATTCTAATATCTGAGTGGTCGGGTGGTGCGTATGAAGTGGTGGATGAGATGAAAGTTTTCCCTGGTATGCAACTTAATTCTTATTCCATATTAATTATAATGTTAATTAATAAAATATCAGAGATAATTTAATAATTTCCCGTTTCCCAATTAAAAATATCATATATTTAATCTAACTAGTTTGATCATAACTTGGGACAACATCTTAAGAGTTGATCCACTTAGGTCACATAGATATATACTTTTTATGTGGGATTATGCATTGTTTTTCATTAAAAATATTTATTTTATGTGTCAAGTATTTCTCTCGATAAAATTTTAACATTTTAATCATCACAATTCGATCGTATCATGCTGGTATTATATGTCTCAAATTTTAAACTATAATATTTTTTAGTAATTAAGTTGATTTATCTCGAATTTTTTTATATAAGTAGAATAAGTAGAATTTGAAATAATAATAATAATAATCAATTAAATAAGCTAGTAAATATTTCTTTTTTTTTTTTTTTTAGAAAAATGACCGTATTAGTTACAACAAATATGACGTCATCAGACGAGTCCAAAATTAACATACTGTGTTTGAGTAAAAATTAAAACATTTGACTACATTTCTTGATTTTGTGATAGTCTACATGAGAATAATAATTGTAATTAGAATTTAATCTGTATTTAGACGCTTTTATTCTCATCAAACAAGCCAGCTTCTTCCAGAAGCAGCGCCGCCATCTAGGGGACGAGACTACACCCACGTGGGCCCTGCTCTTGCTCCGTTTCACGGCCAGGCCACGCACCTCAGGCGGCCGGTAACTTCGGATCAGCGGCCACTTAATGCCGTTGAAGAATGGGTGCCGTTTGATGTCCGTTGCACCCCTGCCACATCCCAATCTCTTCCGAGGGTCCTTTACTAGCAATTTCTCGATCAAATCTCTAGCCTCCAACATTCCCGGCTCCTCCCTCTCCCCTTCCGCCGCCTGCAACCTCACCCCTCTGGTGGATGATATATTCCGCAGGGTGGAATCCTTGCTCCCACCTTTGAACGGCGTCGTGCCGTAGAGTAGTTCGTATATCAAGACGCCGAAAGCCCACCAGTCAACTCCGTTTCCATGGCCGCTGCCGCTAGCTAACTCCGGCGATAAGTATTCGTGAGTGCCAACGCACGATCTTGAAAACGCTGCCGTTGGCTCCGCCACAAATTCGGTCACCCGTTCCACACGCTGCCGTTGGAAGAAACAAGAACAGGACCCCTCCTTGATTTGTGTCATACTCTCCAATCTCGGTGAAACATCTGACTGGAAACACAGATCAAAATCCGATAACATGATATGACCATCTTCACGGATCAATATATTTTCCGGTTTGAGATCCCGGTACACAATGCCACGCGAGTGTAGATATTCTAGAGCCAGGAGAACTTCGGCAGCGAAGAACCTGACAGCCTGAACAGGTAAACGATTCGTGGGTTGCTTTCGGAGCAAGCTATGTAGATCTCCATGGGAGCAGAAGTCCATCAAAAGACAAGTGTAATGAGACACTTCTAAGTGAGCGTACAACGTAGGAAGAAAAGGGTGGTCAAGAGAGGAGAGAATTTTCGTTTCCTTCTGCACCTGAGACAGTTTCTTAGAAGTCAAGGAATCCCGGTCGACGACTTTAAGAGCGAAGTTTGCATGATCGTAATCACGTAGGCGGCAGAGAAAGACGCGGCCAAGGTTCCCTGACCCAACGAGGCGGAGGAGTTTGAGGTGGCGGAGATGGATAGCACCGTCGTGTGACAACGTGGTGGCAGCCTTGATAGCTGCCCAGTTGGGATTGTCATGGCGGCGATGTGGACGGTGGTTGGTGTTTGGGACGGCGGTGGAGGAAGAAGTAGTATAATTGGAGGTGGTAGATAGACGCGACTCGTTGAAGCTGAGGGTTAGGCTGCTGCGAGCTAAGCTACTCCGGGCACTAACGGTGGTGGCGGTGGTGACGGAGATGAAGCTCAGATCAAGCTCGGAGTCTGCTAAATTGGAATAGTAAAGGGAGTCGTCTTGCTCCATATTTTGATTTGAGTTTACGTGAATTGTAAATGCCGTGGGTGTTTATATATATATATATATATATATATATATGAGGCCTCGGGATGCTGTGGGGGAACATTAAATTAATTTCGGCAACGTGTTTGGTTGAGAATTTAATTATTAATTTATATAAATAGGGTGATAGAATTGCTATTAAATTCAAAGAATTTAAAAATTGTTCAATTTTTTATATAGTTTACTTACATTTCGCGTTATCCGAGGAAGTTAAAGTAGTAAATTAAAATCCGGTTACTATTTGAAACTAACTGTTAAATTGTATATTAATTTATACTATTAAATAAAATTTGGTATGTAAGTAAATATATTTTATAATTCTAAAAAGTTATAACTTCATTCATCATATATATCGCATGTGTCACGAACCTCTAATCTAAATGATTTGTGGAACGAATGAGATAGTTGGATGTAATAATATATTCTTCAACAGTTCAACTAAAGCAGCGATGTCAAGTGAAAATCAATCAATAATGCATGTTTATTCAAAAACATTTATAATTAAAGAATTAAAATTGATTTTTTTAATCATATATATTTATATCTTCGTGGTTTTGATCCACTTTTATGTTATCATATTTCAGTTTTAAACCACTATTTTTTTATTTATATTTTTGTAATTTTAGTTTTTTCTCGATGTGGCGCTGATGTAGTCTTAACATGTATACTACCACATTAGCACTATGGATGAAAAAACACTTAAATTTCAAAAAATATGAAAATAGAGGACAATTAAAACTGAAATTTGATAACACAGAACACCAAATTATTTGATAAAAAAATGTTGTTTTCTCAATAGAGAATTAGTTCTGTGTGCAAGAAATAAATGGAACGGAAAAGCAATCTATGTTTCAATTTNTATCGAAATTTTGATAAAATATTAATCATCGTTTTCATGCAATTCCATGTAAAAATATCAGGAGATGACATTTTCTTGATAAAAATCCACAGAATACTTTCTCTTTTTGTAGGATTATTTAAAATCTCGTGCTCGTAAATAGTTTGAAAATTAAAACTAAGATATGAGGCTTATAAAGTATTTGATTCGATTTATTAACAATTAAATCAAATAAGTGATAAAATAATATTATTTATTTAATATAATAAAAATGGTCAGCTTCTTGCTCGGAAGACATACATACAACGTACCTGACCAAAATGTGGGAATCTGGGGTTCATCCATGATGTGTCCGATGGCTGATTTTGGAAGAGTTGGATTTTAAATCCTTCTCAATGGAGGAAAGATTAATCCTGCAATCAAACCAAGCTTCAAAATTCAAAACAATGTGCGATAACGTCCGACGTCGAAATCTTAGATTCGAGACTTAATTGTGTCAAATCTCTTAAATCAAAATAATGATATATCATTTTGTTTTAAAATAGTTTTATAATAATATTGTTTTTTTTTCCTCCCAATTTGTTAATGTTTTGTTCTTGTTAATTAGCACATGTTAGTGTCTTATTTTGTCTTCTAATATAGTTTAATAGTATCCATTTGTTATATAAAAAAGTTTATATTTTGGAAAAGAAAATATTACAACATGGTATACAACAGTCAACTTGACTTTGACTGGGACCCATGTGCGCAGCAACTGCTTTACCACGTGGTCAACGGTCAATTGTTGTTCATTTCTGTTTTTCTTTTTTGATAAATTCATATACACACACATATATATATATATATATATATATATATTTTTGTGTATGTATTTATTAAGTATTTCCCATCAAATAATTGACAAAAACTTTTGTGAGATGGTCTCACGAATCGTATTTTGTGAGACGAATCTTTTATTTGGGTCATACATGAAAAAATATTACTTTTTATGCTAAGAGTATTATTTTTTATTATGAATATCGGTAGAGTTGACCAATCTCACAGATAAAAATTCGTGAGATCATATATGAAGAGACTTACTCCAAATAATTGAGCAGTAATGTCCATACCAATGGAGTTAATGCGAGATAATCCATGCCCATAATAATAACTTTAAAAATAGAACCAATCATTATGACTGTCATTGAGACGTGATAATGGGCTCAAGTTCATTTCTCGATACATATTTTTAAGAACCATTCATAGATAATAACTAGAACTAGTGAGTTGGTTAAAAAATTTGAGTCAAACCATATTTATTCGGTTTTACAAAATTTCAAATCAAAACTATATATGAATTATTTATAACCAAATCGAAGGGAAATTTGGGTAAAAGGGAGTGCATTCTGAAGTATTTAAAAAAAAGATCCATGACTCAATTTACTTAAATGTCCTTGTGTTTTAAGTGTAAATACATCATTAAATTTGATTATATATATACATTTATTTTAAACACGTAATTTATTCTCATCAGTCGACTCAACCTAAATCCTCTCCGTCGACCCCATTTTCATTTCCTTTCCGATTATAATTCTCAACACAAATCGACGTAATGACTAATAATCTGATAATATTAACATTTATTTCGATTTATTGATTATTTTCGTTGATCGATCGACTGATTGAAAAAGCAAATTTTGACCACGTTTTAGCCGACACAAGCGTGAATCGACCAAACTTAGATCGACCATCTATCCACTTTTGGATTTATCTAAGTCCCAATAATGATCGACCAAATACCAAACAATGATCAACCATTGTTTGGTCGACCAATGGTCGATCATTGATTTGGTCAAAGACTAACATGTTGGTCGACCAACATGTTGGTCTGGTCAAAGACCAAATTGCTTGGTCGACCAACAATTGTTGGTCGACCAACAATTGGTCGACCAAAGCTTTGGTCTTTGACCAAAACAATGGTCGACCAACAATTGGTCGACCAAAGTTTTGGTCTTTGACCAAGCTTTGGTCGATCATTGATTGTTGGGTCTATTCAATATATCGATTTGGGGAAAAAGACTCGTAAATTTTAATTGAGAGAAGATGTGTGTCGATCGAGAAGAAAAAAAAGGAGAATTAATTAAGTTTAATTGCTGTTAGTATAATAATCAAAAGTCTAACTCCTTGTTTCTTAAAAAAAAAGTCAGAGTATTTATTTTTTAAATATTTTCTATCTCACTCCTACTTTTTTAACTGACCCCAAATCGAACCATATCATAAATTTCAGGGGCCAATTAAAAAAATAGAAGTGAGAGAGAAAGTATTTAAAAAACAAGGACTCTGACCTTTTTTTTAAGAAACAAGGTGTTGACTTTTGCTTATTACATTAACTGCAATTAAACTCTTTAACTTAATTAATTCTCCTCTTTT
The DNA here is from genome assembly GCF_012295235.1 of Primulina huaijiensis. NCBI lineage: Eukaryota > Viridiplantae > Streptophyta > Magnoliopsida > Lamiales > Gesneriaceae > Primulina > Primulina huaijiensis. The sequence continues at coordinate 2,481,490 of NC_133323.1, read as the reverse complement.
TTCTTCTCGGTCGACACACATCTTTCCCCAATTAAAATTTACGAGTCACCTACCCTTTTTTCCCCAAATTGGGATCTGCCGACCAAAAATCAATTTAGTCGACCAAAAATCTACTTTGAGAAAAAATAAGAGTCCACCCAGAAGAATTGGTCGACCAAAATTAAGTTGATCGACCAAGTATTATGGGTCGACCAATATTAATTTTCTTGGTCGACCAAAATTTTGTTGGTCGACCAAGATGAATTCTTGGTCGAACAAACCAAGAAGAATTCATAATTATGTCTGGTTTATTTGTTTTTTTATTATTATTTCATCTTGGTCGACAAAACCAAGAAAAAATTCTTCTTGGTCAACTAATTTTGGTTGACCAAGAAGAATCCATAATTATGTCAGGTTTTTTATTATTATTATTAATTTTTGTCTATTCTAATTATCTTATTCTCTTAATTTTTGTTGAATTTTGTAGGATATACCTTTGGGTCGACCCAAAAGCAAAGCAACAAGGTCGACCCAAAAACAACAAGGTCTACTTTGTGTCGACCCAGCTAAATATGTGATTCATATGTTAAAACATGTAATATTATATAACATACTTGTGAAATTGTGATTCAATATGTTAAAACATGTAATATTATATAATATACTTGTGAAATTGTGATTCATATGTTAAAACAACATGTAACATAATTGGTTGTGAAATTGTGATTCATATATTAAAACATGTAGCATAGTAACATAATTGTGAAATTTGTGAAATTATGATTCGTATGTTAAAACATATAACATAATTGTGAAATTATGATTAATATGTTAAAACATGTAACATAGTTGTGAAATCGTGATTCATATGTTAAAACATATAACATAATTGTGAAATTGTGGTTCATATGTCAAAACACATGTAACATAATTGTGAAATTGTGACTCATATGTCATAACATGTAACATAATCATGTAACATTATAAAACATACTTGTGAAATTATGTGATTCATATGTTAAAAACATGCAATATTGATCAAAATTGTGTAATTATCCTTCAAAATTAAGTAACTATCGGTCATATTTGTCAACCAAACATTTTTGGTCGACCAAACATTTTTGGTCTACCAAGCCCAAAGGCTTGGTCGACCAAGTTTGGGTAGACCAAAAGCTTGGTCTACCATAGTCTACCCATTTATTTTTGGTCGACCAAGCTCTTCATTTATTTTTGGTCGACCAAACTCAAGCCTCCAAGCCCAAAGGCTTGGTCGACCAAGCTTTTGGGTAGACCAAAAGCTTGGTCTACCATGGTCTACCCTAAGGGTAGACCATGGGGTAGACCATGGTAGACCAAGCTTTTGGTCTACCCAAAATGGGTAGACCAAAGCTTGGTCGACCATTTGGTTGGTCGACCAAACATTTTTGGTCGAACAAAGCTCTTGGTCGACCAAGCTTGATCTTGGTCGACCTAGATCAAATCTTGGTCGACTCAAATAAAATGTTGGGTAGATCTACGACTTGTAGGTCACTCTTTTTTCTTCAATCGAGTCGAAGAAACAGAAGCAATAAATCGAAATAAACGTTAATATTATCAGATTTTTGTTAGCCATTTGTTCGATTGAGTTTGCTTAGATTGGTAGGATCTGTATCGAGAATTGATGGGAAGAAAAAGACGATTTGCAGTGAGAATCGTCGTCGGAAAGGAAATGAAAGGAGATCGACGGAAGAAAAACTCAATTTGAAGTCGACTGAATGAGATAGATGGATTTAAAGTTAAAAATTTAAGTTAATGGTGTATTTACACTTAAATAAAAGGACATTTATGTAAATTGATTTGTGGATCTTTTTTTTAAAATAAATCACGATCGAGTCTCATTTCCTTAAATTTCCCTAAATTTCAGCTTGATTTGGTTTTGTATGGTTTGGAATCTTTTGACTATTAATTTTAACTTTTGAATTTCATATTTAATTAATGCATGAAATATAGTAATTTTGAAAAAAAATATATAGCAATTGATATTTGATGATAAACATTTTTTTAACGTGAAATATGATGTTATAAGTAAAATATCATAAATTAAAATATTATGCATGTTACAAAATTTTGTTACTTAAAAAGAACTTTAACTTTTAATGTTGTAGTTGTGTTTATTTGAGCTAAATCTTCAATAAATATATTATCGAAGTAATTATATTATTTACAAAGCTCATTAATACTATAATATAAACTAAAAATAAAACAGAAAATTTCTATATCCAAGGAAAATTATAGTAAATTAACACATTTTATGAATTTTTTTATAGTAATGTAATCAGTTTGGTACTTAAGTTTATTTTTTTTCCAAAACTTAAACCAAACCAACTTTTTCGATTTGAATTATTTTAAAACCAATCCAAACCATATGATTTGGTTTAGTTTTATAGGTTGATTCGATTTCTAAACATTCCTAACCAAAATATTAGTTTTTCGAGGTTTCCTTCTCATCTCTACGAAAATATTAGGTCGAGAAAAAAGGATAAAATTAATATGTAAAATAAGGCGAATTCCAGATTATGTTAATATGATCGAGTTTCTCCAAAATACCTTCACAAGGCCTGCAACTTGATGATAACAGGACTAAAAAAATATATTATTAACTTCGAAGTTGAGATAAGAGAAGAAATTTTTGTCCTTAAGACAAATTTGTCCTGCACATGGTGCTCACAAGATATGATAATCATCTCTCAAGATTCAACGACTTTTAACTTGTGATATTATAACTACAGATCACAAGTTCAACAACTAGAAATATAACAAAGTCTCTTTATATGAAAAATGAAGAAAATAAGAGCAATATGAATGTATATATTCTTTTGTCTCTTGTATATCATCTATATTGTATTATGTCTTCTGTTGTATTTCTTGCTTAATAATCTTCATTAAGCTTTCCAACATATTATAGTAAAATCTTAAATATCCAAATAAAGTTGTGTAAATCAATCAAATATTTGGTCCATTTTCATAATTTTATCCACGTAACAGTGCATGCAAATCGATCGTAGATAGCTGGCACAGTTAATAGTCTGAACTATTTCGTTTGCACAAAAAGAATATCCATCGATTCGGGTCCAGCTTATTTTATTATTATTATTATTTCCCACTAATTGCCAATGTTTCATTCCCAGATATATCCACGGGAAAACATTTAAATTAAATTCGTAGGCCCTTAATCGATGAAACGACACATGTGAACTTATGATGTATACAACATTAATCTCCTAACATAGCACAATGTTTGAACTCACTTGCAGAAAGATACATGTTATGTCGTTTGTTCAAATGAGCTCACATGAGAATTGAGAACGTCCCACACAATTCGAATTTTTTTTTTTGCAATTTTATTTATATTTTACAAAAAAAAATCATAAATTATACTTCGATTTGATTTCGTCTCGACTCTAATTTGTGTAATATTTTTCCCTACACAAATATATACAATGTAATTGTCTAGTCTTTAGTATTTATTATTACGAGATAAAAGTTGAACAATTCTTTTAAGAACAAATATGTGTTTTGACAATATAAAGTTTCGTCATGTTATTAAAATGTTCAGCTCTGAACATTAGAAAAAGAATAGGTCTTTTATGAGACGGTCTCACGAATCTTTATATGTGAAACATGTCAATCATACTGATATTCATAATAAAATATAATACTCTTAGCATAAAAAGTAATAATTTTCATGGATGACCCAAATAAGAGATTTGACCCACGAAATTGATCCATGAGACCGTCTAACAAAAATTTTTGTGTCAAAAAAATGGTAATTGAGATCAGATCTTGAAACCTTAATCCCCACATTTAAAAAAAAACAAACAATGATTCCAAATTTTAGAATAATATAATATACCATTGACTTAAATTAGCTACACAAACCAAGAAAAATGCACAATGATTTGATTGAGAAACATAATCATTTCTACTTTTGTCTGTAGGTGCATTGTATCACTCTTAATTTAGCTTCATCAATAAAATCAAATCACAATATAAAAATCCCAAATTAATTATTCTGGCTATTAATTGTAAGTTACTTAAATCTTGCAAGTTGTCCCTCTACTTCTCCACATTGTCACATGCAATAAAACCTCATTGTTCCATTACTTGTTACATACATTATAGAATAATTTTTCTATGAACTTCCATTAATTTACTTAATTTTTTCCCGAAATTTTTTAAAGTTTCATATGTTTTTTACAAACGAATTGTCATAAGAAAAATATCGAATTAATCCGAATGAGTTTTCCCAAGGGTAACATCGAATTAACCTGAACGACCACGACTATAATTAATTATGTGTGAGTAATAGATAGACATGAAAAAGAGTGTGTGTATGTTTAAATTAACAATCCGCTAGGAAAGATGTTCAATTAGTTAATCAATAATGTGATAATATGATAATTAAGAAAGGGACGGTGTTGGAAAACAGAGTTGGGTGTCCGCTGACCCACAAAATAGAATAGAATCGACAAGTGAAGTTTTTTGATTACTAGCAATATTATATATGTGTGTGTATATATATCAGCGAAAAAAAAAGTTATAACATGAGTTGCTGTCTGATTTCTTGTTATGGTAAAGGCAGAAACATGATGTCAAGTTCTAGCTTTAGAATCTCTAACCAAACTAATTTTTTTAATAATTCAATTTATATTAATTAGTATCCGAGGAATTAATCAATCAAATACATAGATCGTGAAACACAACGCTTAGCTGGTTGCTAATGGAAATTTGAAACCATGAGGCATAAAGTTAATGCATAAAATTAGATGCTGATATAAAAAGTGGAATAAATTTTCTAGTTCATAATGTTAATATAACCATCTTCGAGCTACTCTCCTATGGATCAAACGATAATGTTACTGTAGTCATCTTCGAGCTACTCGCCAATCAAGAATTGTTGGAGACGGGTATGGAATCCACAGATGGAACGCCGTGACACATACGTTGCGTGAGAATATGAAACTTGCATGTATGATAAAAATATAACTTATACCTTTTTGAAGGATAAAGAAAAATATCCAATTTATGCAATTCAAAAAATTCAGATTAGAATAATTTTTGTGAAAATTATTACAATTTGTATACCTCAACATATATCAATGGTGAAAACTCTTCATTTGTGAGTACGGTTGAGTTGTGCAAACTCAACACAAATGCTATTAACAAAATGGAGCTCGATTTCTAATATATATTCAACTATTTACAAAGAAATAGCCTACACCAAGGGCCGAATCTCCAAAGTTTTGATACTCAGCATCACGACATTTTTTACCAGAATGCGGCGTCCAAAAATATCCGCAACCATTTCGCCTTCACAGTTGTATCTCCTTCTAGTGCAGCTGACATCGTGGCAGACGCCTCTTCGAGTGTTCTTTTCTTTTGCACGGTGGTAAATGCCTCCACGATATCCTTCTCCTCCCAATCATCGAAGACATCACTTCCAATACCGCATTCGAGTCCAGCATTTACCTGTCAGGACATAAAGGGATCAGCAAAGTCGTGTCACATTAGCATTGATATATGAAAAAATTGGTACAAGAGCCGATTACAACTAACCTCTTTTACTATCTCCTTGACCCGTCTCAAGGAACCTAGGACACCGACATGAACTTCTTTGCCTTTTCTTAGTACACGAATTCCACAATGTTTCACTAGTTTTCCCTCTGTCACCATGCATCCAGCAACACGGCCACTGCCACTACTAAATACTGCCCTTATCTCTGCTGAACCCATCGGTACTTGCTCCTACAGAAATTAAAGAAAAACGTGTTACTGCTGCTCAACACACTGATGACGGGGACATATAGGGATTTATTGACAATTTTCGTGAGAGACGTGCAACTGGAGCCCCCAGCGAGATATTCATGATTTGAACCATCAAAATCTAGTTACATAATGACATTTTAGCATGAACTGAGGATCTTCCTAATGCAATATCTAAAAGATCAGGCAAGTTCATAAATAAGTCACTTTTCAATATTTTTACTTTAAACGAATTCCAGTTTTGCATGGGCATAGCTGATCCAGGAAACATGCCACAAATTGATTAAATAAAAACAGAAGCTCAAAATCCGTGTTCGTCACTCTCAAATTAAGTGCTAAATGCACCTGAAATCAGATCAACCACCAAACAAGTCCATGGATCCACTAAATAACCAGACACGACATTTTTTTACCCGGAGGTTTTAATGCTAAACTCTCCAATAATCTAAAAGAAAATATAAAACGAGTCTAAACATAGGCTTACCTCAACGAGATCCAGAAGACCCTCCATTGCATTCCGCACGTCATCAATAAGTTCATATATAACTTTATAAAGCCGGATTTCAACACTTCTGTTATCTGTGTAATTCTTCACTGAACCAGGTGTTTTGACGTTGAAGCCAAAAATAATAGCGTTGCTTGCCACTGCCAAGTCAACATCACTGGTGCTCACATCCCCAGTAGCTTGCAGCAGGAACTTCAGAGTGATGTTTTCTTGAGGAAGCACTTGCAAAGCTTGCTTTACGGCCTCGATGGATCCCTGGTCAATATTAATTAATTTTTTTTTATCTTTTACACATGATCTGTATCACAAGTTTACTCATAGGTCATGTGGTCATTTCTCAATCTTGAAGACAAATAAAAAAAATAGCATAAGATAATTTAGTACAATTCATATCATTTCAGACTCGAAAGCACATATATTATGTCTATCTTATTGCCTCTGAACAAACATATCTTAGCTCTTATATTTGTCAATCTATTGAGAAATTCGTGGAAGCATCCGCGCTTGATTTCGTCACATTGAAAATTTGTATCAATCAGTGAAACATGAGAGAATGTTATCATACCTAAAAAAAATCTCTCGGGTGAGAGCGCTTTCAAGGCAATAGTAAACACATAAGATGGTGTAGCCCAAATTCTTTTCGAGCTAATTACAGAATATTTAGTCCATCGGTGATTTAATATTACCAATAATAGGAGAATCAGTCTGGCCAGTCTAAAATAATTTGATTCTAGGTATCAGCAGGTATAAAAAGAACTGCATTATCTAAATTATGCTTCCAAAGCATATTGATAACCCTACCTGAACATCAACCTTCAATATTATATTGAGTTGGTGCAGATCTAATCCAGCATTCTTCCCAGCTGAAACAGCAGATGCTAAAGAAGAAAGTGTCACCTTCCCATCTCCAGCTTTTTCTGTTATACGTTCATTTCGCAAATACTCTGCTCGCAACTCTGCCTTTTCTCGAGCAATATCAAGAGACGCAACAACCTCAAACTCATCACCAGCTAAAGGAACATTGCTCAATCCAAGAACCTGTCGAAGTGTTAATACCAAATAATTCAGTGGAAAAAAACCAAAGTTAATGCTTCACAGTGTTTTTAAGCATTTTAGGAAATACAAATGTCATCTCGTGAAATAATTTATTAGCTTATTGATGACATCATATATATTTGGTTATTTTAATGGTATATAAATATTTTAACATTTTAAAATATAGAGTAAGTAGCTAAAACTAATGTGATAATAATAGAGTATTTTTGGGGAACGAAGTTTAATTCATAAGTAATGATTATGCTGGGGGATCTACAATTGAAAGAAAATAGAGTGTTGGGAGATTGTAAGGGAATGTGATCACTTTATTTTTATTTCCGCAAACCAATTTCTCATTCACTAAAACAAAATTTCACGTTCTCCTTTTCACAATCAAATTTTCACTCATTTTTTTACTTCCCAACACAATTATCAGTCCTAACTAAACAATTCCATCCTTTCCCAAAAACCTCGTACCATACAAAATATACTATTTTCACATTTTACTATAATTTTACTCAACAATTCTCGACATGATTTAACACCTATAATAATAACTTTATTTTCGCACAATAAAAGCGAACATATTTTATTTCCCAAAAAATTTCCCATGACTCTTTTCCCAAAACTCCCAAAATAAAATCAAACATTTTGGCTTATTTAGGGAGAAGGGAACCATTTTTAAAAAAATGCTTCAAAAATATCCAAGCTTCAAATAAAAAAGATAGCTACATAAGCAACAGTCATGGGATTGAAGCAATGGAAGCAGGATAAGGGGAGGGGGTCGGGTAGATTGAATTGAAGAATGAATAAAAGTTAGCAAAAGACTGAGTTAAATTACAACAGAAATCCTGTCCAACCACCCCATCAGAAAAATGAAGGCACCTCCATGTAACAACAGCGGTCTGTTAAGAAAGATCCGTTCGCAATATAATGTTTTAACATTCAGAGGAATGAAAATCAAGTTAGTTTAACAACAAGCGTTTCCAACATCCGGAATGACGTGTCTGCAAAACTTCTAAAATATCAATCTTTTCTATGTACCAAAGAAAACCACGAAAAATTATCATTTATAGCACAGTGTATCTCAAGTTGCAACAACCATTCAAGCACATGATTAACTTACTAAACACTCATGTTGTGATTACAGTAAATGATCATACACAATGATCCTATTTAACAAATAGACAAAGATAGGACATCGAAAATAAACACGACTAACAGCATACCTGTACTGGAATAGAAGGACCAGCTTCATCAACCTTTTTCCCCTGATCATCAAATATTGCCCGCACCTGATATTTTTGAACAAGGAAATCTATCGGACAACAGTGGCAAACCAATACAAGACACTAAGGTTGCATGTACAAACCTTTCCAAATGCTTCACCACAAACTACCGTATTTCCTCTTCTGAGTGTCCCATTTTGCACAATAAAGGTAGCCACAGGTCCCTTGGATTTATCAAGACCTGCTTCAATCACTGTTCCTTTAGCACTCCTATCTGGATTAGCCTTCAGGTCTTGCAACTTAACAGGAAAATTATAGCAAAAATTCAGAGCTATTGATATACAAATATAAACAAATCATTCAAAATATACTACAGGTATTTTACATGTTTAATCATCCATACTCTCCAAGAACCATGCACTAAAGTGAAGGTGAGTTTGAACACAAGGATTTGAAACACGAGTGTGTTTTCCATCAACCGTGATTATAAGCATATAGTAACGGGTCCTCATTACAGAAGCATATGTCAAATGGGTGACACAAAAGGGGTAAAGAATATAAACAAATAGAATAGCTACTGGTGCTGAGAAACGAAGAGCTAATACAATCATAAGCAAAATAATAGTCTCTCAAGTACCTCAGCAACAAGCATGACAGTTTCCAGTAAATCATCTATATTCTCTCCCTTAAGAGCACTTATCTGTGATGAAAGATTGAGTATTAGCACCTATGCAAATAAAACTAGGCTCGCACAGAACCCCAAGACTCTATTTTGTTACCTTGACCATTGGAACGTCGCCACCCCACTCTTCAGGCATCAAACCAATGGAAGAAAGTTCTTGTAGAACTCGATCAGGATTAGCTCCATCCTTATCTATCTAGAATGAGGGGAAATAAAATCAAAAGTTGTGGAAAGAAGAAAGTGCCAACTACCGAGGGAACTTAAAATTGTCAATGAGCTTTAGTACTAATTTACCTTATTTATGGCTACTACAATTGGCACCCCAGCCGCTTTGGCATGGGCAACAGCCTCACTTGTTTGAGGTCGGAGTCCATCATCAGCGGCCACTACGATGATGGCAATGTCTGTCACTCTGGCTCCACGAGCTCTCATTGCTCCGAATGCCTATATAAACATATTTGATGAATAAAATACAAGCTTCCATGATTAAGCATTAAGCCTCATTAAAGTGATCCAGTGGCACTCTTTTTTGTGCATGCATCATATATTGAGAGAAAGAGAAAGGAAAACTGCAATGGTACCAGCATAAGACGGAGACAAGATTACCTCGTGTCCAGGAGTATCAAGAAAAACACATGTTTGTGGCTTGCCATCTATAGGTACTTGAACCTTATAAGCCCCAATTCCTTGAGTAATCCCACCAGCTTCAGATGCTGCCACCTACAATGTACAAGAGCTTTCATTGATTTGATTTTCCTAGCAACTGTTATCTCATAAAAGTAGAGCAAGTTCATAAGCATGCATCAAATCCTCAGACTTGACAGTGATATGCCATATAGCCATTACAAAGACTTCACATCGCGTGCATACCTTGCTCTTCCGTATGTAATCCAAAAGTGTAGTCTGCACAAGAACAAACCTGTTAGATGGAGCTTGCATGTATCGAGATATCAATTCGAATATCAAAGAAACAAAGTGATGCTGTTCCTAACCTTTCCATGATCAACATGACCCATTATGGTCAAAACAGGAGGCCTGTCTTTTAATTTGTCTATGTCATTTTCATCAAAAATCTCTTTCTTTTTTGCCATTTCTTCTACCCTCACAGGGATAGCATCAATGACTTCCACCTGATATTCTCTGCATATCATCTTCACCATGTCTTTGCTCAGCTTCTGAACACCATCAGGTTTAATTCCTTTGGAGTAGAAATACCCAAGAATTTCACCTTCACTGATGACCAAGTTGCAGGCCAACTCTTCAATCAACATGCCATCTTCACCAACTTCCATCATTTCTACTTTAACAGGAGCAGCATCATGGGCTGCTCGGAGTCTAGCAGCTTTTCGGCTCGCTTTACTTCATTTTCTTCCTTTTCTCAAAGTGGCAGCCCCAGGAATCGAAACATTGAGTTCTGATGCATCCTCATCAAGAATTTTATTGTCATCATCAACCCTGCGTCTTCGAGGCCCTTCTGACGTGCTACTTTTTTTTCGAAATTTGGCCTTAAATTTTCCAGGTACAGGGCTCTTCCATGTCTTTGGAGGGGCTAAAACAGCTTGAGCAATCACAGGATCAACCACAGGTTTCTTAGACGCAAATTTGTCGATTAAAATTGGTTTGCGCTCTTTCATCTTCGTACCTGTATCAGATTCATCAGAAACAGGAGACTTGGCAGCTGCATTAACATCCTTCAAGACAACGGGTTTCTTGAGAAAAGGAGGAGGAGCTACAGAGGGTTTTGCCTGTAACCTTGGCTGAATTTTCTGAGGAGGCTGGGGGACCCTAGGTGGAGAAACAGACTGAGATCCAGTCATCTCTCCTCCACCTATTTTAGCTTCCTGTTTCGGAGGTCCCTTCACAACTTTTGGCACATTAGTGACTGGATTACCCTTCCTCCACTTCACAACTTTTGGCACATTAGTGACTGGATTACCCTTCCTCCAAACGCTCTTCACAGTCTTATACTTCATATCTGAATTTTCCATCCCATTAACCAGCTTGCCGTTGTTTTGCTTAGATATTTCATTCTTAGACTGATTATTCATTGGCACATACACCTTCTTGCCAGTCTCTAGCTTTTCTGCCTTCTCCAACACCTCCCCTAGAGACTCGATCATCTTACTTCTCTCATCGTCATTCACATTCTTATTGCCTAAACCTTCTCGAAGTCTGGGCTCATCCCAAGACATACCCTGGAGGGGTTCAATTCTCGATCCTGATTTCAAAACCGGCCTAGGGGCCGCCCTCATAAAAGTCGCATTGCCATTGTCTTTACCATCTCCGTACGTGGAATCAAGAGATACCGAAGTACCTTGTTCTGCAACGTAATTAGTAGATAAAGAAAATCTACAAACACCAGCATACCTCCATCTCTTACCAATCCAAAACCTTCTACAACTACTAAGGTTCCTGTGAAAGGATACCCTCCTAACTAAACAAACAGAGCCATCAAAATTACCAAAAGATTTCATCTTCACGCTTCCCAAATTCGCCAGGGAAGCTAAAGAAGCCATTATCAAAATTTATGCACCATTAACCATTCACGGGCAACTCTTTCTGTACCAATCACCACTTGAACACAAGCCAATGAAATCTTCCAACACACTATAAAAAGTAAAAATATTCAAACTTGATATCAGACCTCCACAATCCACACGCCGCTCATCAATATCGTTCAACCCGGTAAAGAAAATCCAGCAATTGGTGAAACCCAGTTCAGAAAGGCTTTGATTACATACGCGGAGTAAAAAAAAAATTGACAGTACATACCTGCGACCTATGGAGTCAGTGGCTTCAAATGTTTGATTTTGGCTACAGTAACTTCACGAGATAGGAAAACGGCCAGGGAAACAGTGGCTCGTGCTTGTGTGGCTATTTCTTTGCCTGTCAATGGTTGCAATTTGCATTATAAGGCTTTGGCTGAGATTTCCGATTTCGGTTTTTCTCTCTCCCATTTTTTTACTCTCTTGTACATTCTATTTTCCTTCTACATTATTACAACATTTTGCCATACCACATGATCTTCTCATTTACGTATCTCGCTCCCTCCCGAGTGACATGTGATATTCTTTTGTTTTGTGGTTATATATGCTAATTTTCATTAGATTATAAAACATGTGTGTTGTGTTATGTAAGAGTGTGGAATAGCCACGTGACTAGTTAGATGAGTTCAAATATCCTCGAGAACAATTTTTTTCACGATCAATTGTACATTCAACAAATCTTTATTGATGATACATATCATTATGATGATCGATCTTAATAGTCGATCATACAGACATGAGTTTTTGATATGAGGAAAAAGGAAGAAAGTCAGTTACGGTAGACAAAAAATCTTTTTTTCTTTTTGAAGCCATACAATTACAAAATCCTTCGATTGTCAACTTAAAAGGAGAATAGAAGTCATATTAAATCTAAAATTTATGGTTTTATCGAGGCTCAATTCTAACATGCTGATTATGAACTGTTTTCAAATGTATTTTTATTATTTAGATAATTATGATTGTAAAATTCAGTTGGTATGATATTTCATTTCAATTATAATGGGTTTCAAATTTATCTAATAATTATGTCATTTGAAATTCATTCTACTTTATTATCGATGTGTAAATAAGTATAGTGTATATTTAATATTTGATTTATTACCAATATGGACAGTGTCAATATTTCTTCAGTATCTTAACCAATAAGTTTGCATGTTTTTTTGGTAATAAGTTATACTAAATATTATATATACATCTTTTCAAAATTAAAAATATATATATAATTGAATTGTTTGAATTCATAATTTATTGAATTCAGAATTATTGTAAAAGATTGGGAGCTGGGCAGATGCTCATATGAAATGCAATTCAAATCCTAATTTGATCGAATAAATTATATTAACGTTATTTTCAAATTCTATAAATAACATATACACTTCTTTAATTTTTTATCAAATATTTCTCCAATATTCATTATCCAAATATAAAATTTTATATATCTATCAATAACTCTAAATCATCATTTTATTTCAATTATGTTTTAATCTTTCTAAATATCATATATATTCATGGTTTTTTTGTTTCCAATTAGATTTTTTCTTTACACATTATTTAATAAAAATGTTCAAGTACTTCACGCAAATGCAAAGGTAAGAATAATGTGACAACTCCAGATATCAATATGGACGATATCGAGTTTATTGACTGTGATTTATTTGCTACATTTATTGCCCAAGAGAGTGTGCAAAGATCAAATGTTGGATCTATTCTTCTACTTATATAATCACTTTTAACTAAGCATTTCTAAAATGTGACACTTTCATCTAGAGAAGCGCATGCACAATGCAAAAGTTGCATTGTATCGTATAAATTTTAAAACGATGGTGGTTATGGGTCTTTGAAGTGACATATCGAGACGAATAATTTAGTGGAATTTGGTAATGATAGATCTAAAAAAACAAATACTCGGATACACAGTTAAGAGAATCAATGACTATATTCGTTTCCTTCAAATATCTTTCTTTAGTATTGCATCCAAATTTAATTATAAGTTTTATGTCACGAGTCACTACAACCTGTTGCAAATCGTGTTCCACGAACTACACTAACTCGAACATTTAAGAGATAAGTTCGCGAAAAAAAAAAATATAAATAATTATATAATTTACTAATTTTAAAACAAGGTTTTTATATGTTCTAATATTTGAAATGACAATCGACAAAGTCATTTTTATATGATAGTTACTTGTTATTGGATTGATAGTTCATTGTCAATTCAACACATATTAATTGCATATCGAGCGGTTGATAAAATCTCGACTGCCAAAAACATTTCCCAATTGATATTTTAAATTTTGGAAAAATATGATTTAACTTTAAAGATTTATTATGTATTATTTGTTACTGCTAGTTATAATACTTTGAGTATCGAAAAACTTTAAAAAGTGTGTGAACTGCAATTAGTGGTTTATTTTTCCACATTCAATTCAATGCATTTGTCATGTTTTGGATTTCATCTTTGTCTTATTTGTAGGTTCATCCAATTGTAATGAAACAACGTAGCAAATTTTGTAAGGCTAATAGTACGCGACCTAGAAAGTTGTCATGCGATATACCAACTCGTTGGAACTCGACATATAAATTACTAAATATTCATTTGAACACATAAAATTTTTTTGCTCATTTTTTGCACAACATAGTGGAAATTCTAGCTTTTATCTACTCTCGCTTTAGTGGAACATACGCAAGATAATTTGTGAAATTTTAGAGGAATTTAATAATGCATATGAACAACTATGCAGTTTATTATCCATCATTTCTAGTTTTAGTAAATCATTGCAATATAACACTAGTTTTTAATGAATATATTATTGATGAATATTTAGGATTTTTCAAAGGAAAAAATGAGAGTTAAATAAGATAAATATTTTTACTATATTCTTTATTATATTGCTGAATTTTTCTTAGTCACTTTCATGTTAGATTCTAGATGCAAAATAGATGTTTCGATTGAAGTGTTAGCGATGTACTATTATGTATCAACTATAACTAAAAATTCTTATTCACCACATCGTTATTTGATAGTAAGTCAATGCAGAAATTGTCTATATGAAATTTATAGAGAATATAAGAAATGATTTTGGATTACAAAACTCTAAAATCAGTATTTCTAATAGTTATAAAATGACAAAATCACGAATTATATTAAAAGAAAATATTAAAGGCCCAAAATGATCGTCAAGATCCAGACTAGAACTTGAAAATTATTTTATGAATGCTTTTGATTTCAGTGGAACAAATGATGAACAAGATTTCGATATTTTATGGTGATGGTCATAAAAACACAAAGTTTCCTAATTTTATCTATCATAGCAAATGAGATCCTAACTTGTCCCATGCCAACCGTCGTTGTGAGATAAATATTTAGTGCAGATGGTAACATTTTGTATGCGAGACGATCTAAACCAAATTCAGATTCTTTGGAAGCCCAAACATTGTTAGATGATTGGACACAAGCTACAAAAAATAGTGCAAAGAACGAGATCAGGCTTGGAACACGAAGATTTTCATAACGAATGAACTATTACTACGAGAATAAGTAATGGAATTGATTGAGCTACTCCAATTCCAAAAGTAAAAAATGTTAAAAAGTAGGAAATTATGTGAGATTTGAATTTTTCTACTCCGACAACTTACAAAACTCAAGCTCTTCCGTCTCCTTTATCATATTTAGAAATCATAGGCTCAGTTTGGTACGTGTGATGGGATAAGTAAATGATTAGTAATTAGAGTGATTAAAAAATGAGAGATATGAATTAATAGTATGATGAGATAAATTNCTTAAAATAATTTGATAGATAATTAAATATTTATAATTATAATTTATATTTATTAAAATTAATTTAAATATATTTATCAGAAATATATTTGAAAATATTACGGTAATCATTAAACAAAATAAATTAGAATTTAATAAATATTTATTTTCATAAAAAAATTAATTAACAAGATTAGAAATTTATAAAAATTTAATTTAAGATAGATTTGCATTACAATTTATTTTCTTTAAAATGATTAAAAATAATAAAAATATATGAAATTAATTTATAAAAAAATATAATAAAAATTTAAATATTATATTAATTATTAAATTTTCACTAATTTTAATTTTCATATTATATTGAAGAAAACAAGTGTATTGTGGTTAATATACAATCTTATCATTATCACTATTCAAAAACTATACATTATCACACCTTTGAGGAAGGATATTTAATCACACAAATAACATAAATAGTGAGGGCTTTCAATCATAATCAAGGGTCTCCATGTTAAATTAAAAATGAACCAAACATGAGATAAAAGATGATTATTTAATAATCATTCTCTTATCATGGCTATCAAACATAGCCATGGTGTTTCAAACTAGTTTGTTGTAATTGTAAAATAATTTTTGCATTAAAAATGATATTTCAAAAATAAAATAAAATTCGAAATTATAAATTATTTTACAATTATAATGATTGAATGGTAATCGTAATAGTTGATTAACAATAACCTAAATCTGACAGTTCATGAACCGAACCGGCACGATTAAAGAAAATTAGTTACTCTGCACACGCGATGCGTGTGTGTACAGTCTTTTTTATCATTATCGATGAACTAAAGTGAAATTTGACAAATTATGAAAATACTAAATTGATATTTGAATTGTTGAAATAAAAAAATAAAAATAAAAGTATGTGTTGAAATTTAAAAAAAAAAACAAAAAACAAAAGTGAAAAAGTTTGAAGAAAAAATTGACGTCATTCTTAGATAGTTACTATCATGTCTCGACTTTAATCAACTTTAATAAAATATAACAGAAGAATAGATTACACCAAAGATCGCCTTTTTGAACAGTCACGGTTCGAACGGACCGTGGTTATGTTTGTCACACACGAATCCCTGCTATGGGTCTCTTTCTCGCAGTACGTAACCAAAGCGGAGAGAGGCACACACCCACAACACTCACGCACATATACTTACGGCTATACGTATGTACAGAGACATTATGAAGGACGAGGCTATAGGCTCCACCGGTGACCCGCTGTTGCCGCCCAGATCTCCTCCCCCGACTCCGACTCCCGCCGCCAGGTGAATTTACTTGACTGACCTCACCTCGCCCTTTTGCTCCCAAAGTCGTCTATCATGCTTTGCGGGTTTTTTTCAATAAGTTGTGGACGATTATTTAATTTTTCAGAAGGCGATCGAGTGGCCTGTTTAGATGTTTTGTGCGTTCTGTTTCGAAGATTTGTGGTTTTAGAGTGTGAGCTTTTTGCTCGTGTGTGACTGGTTTCTTGGTAATCTTTGGATCTAGTTAGATATGGGGTTTTTGTCGGTGGGATTTTTTGCGTTTTGGTGCAAATTTAGTTTTTTTTTGTTTTCAATTATATTCTCAACAATTAAAGTTGCAACGAATTCCATTTGGTTGACTCAGATAAAATGTTGTCTTCTGAGAAAAAAGTTTTCATTTTCATGTTTACCTTTTTTTCTCAACTTGTGTTCAGGATATCTTAAATGGGTAACGTTTAATGTCAAAATGGGGCTTGATGTTAAATGCATACGGTGATGATTTCAAGCTTCATAATTTCTTAAAAGGATCAGGCGTGGCTTTGTTGTCATTTTTGAGTTAAGGCAAACTTTGACACGCATTTGGAATGAGATTTCAAAGTTTGCTTATAGTTTGTCAAGAAATTTCGCTCCTCAACCATTTGTGTTTAGATTGGTCTCTTAATAATACCAGATGTGCTTGAGTGAAGGAGTGTGTCCTTTGCCTAAAGCACTGATCTGTCCATGTTGGGGAGATTGATGGTGAATTATTGAAAAGGAGGAGACAAGTTGGCTGTTTATTCTGGATTTCTGGTTGAGATTGAATTTATTGAATAGGTTATGAGCGCAAGCTACTAGCTTTCTCAAATTGATTATTTCCGTACTTCACCATTAATTTATATTTGTTTGGCTCTTTTTTTTAATAGTTCTGCAGGGGCATCATCTCCTGCTGTTCCTACTAATGCTGGAAGCACGGACTGGTTTGATCAAGGGCAGAATTCGAAAGGGGGATCCCTCTCTCGTGCAGGTTCACAGCCCGTGTACACATCTTTGAGCACGAGTGCTGGTGGTTCTGCTCTTGGTTCTTCGCAGCCTTCCTGCAGGCCCTGGGAAAGGGGTGATCTACTAAGGCGCCTGTCGACATTCAAACCTTCTAATTGGTTTGGAAAGCCTAAGGTTTGCACTTGCTTGCTTCGCTATCTTGCAGTTGGCATATTAAAAGTCCCGGTCTTTTTGTCATACTTTTTTCATACAGTTAAGCAACTGTGTTTTCCCCTTTCATTTAGTATTTCTTATTTGCGTTTTCAAAAAGTGGTTTTAGGAATGTGCATTATGGATTTGTAAATGATAAAACTAAACTTCGATACTGGCTATGATGCTTAACTATAATATGAAATAATTCAAATAAAGATTCTTACATAATCAGGATAATTGTAATCAATGACAACAAACCTAACAAGCTAGTTTTTCCAATATTTCTGCTTATTTACATAATTACATTGTCAAGGTGACGAATTCTTACCTCACAGATGAGTTGAACTTAGCACAATTATGGGTTCCACGTATAATGAACTAACTGTTTTTCCCTTCTCACTTTGTGAAAATTGGAGATTTAGAAATGTGCATGTCAAGATATGGATTTGTTGGAAATAATATCGATGCATAGTTTATGGGATTAGATTGATTGTAATCCCGTTAGGATTTTATTGTAGCTGCAATTTATTATTAATTATGATAGTTTCCTTAATTATTGGAAAGAAACACAAGAATATTTGAAGAGAAGTCGGAGTCCTTGGATGAAGTCTGGGAAAAAATAAAATTCAGGGTTGCAAGTTGGTCGATAGTATTGCCAGAATATAAACATCTTCGTATCTCGGATTTAGTTAGGGACTGGAAATATGTTTGGTCGTGATAATGGCGGTGTAATCTTGTAATCTTTCTTAAATTTGCGGATTGTTTATCCGCTCTTGTAAATCTTAATATCATTATAATAAAATATTGTTTCCTATAAAAAAAAAAGATAGTTTTTTATCTTATAGGGTGGTATACTTGTATGTAAACCGATGTATGTTCATTGATCTAATAAGTGAAAATATATATTTTTCTCTGTTGATTCACATGGTATCAGAAACATCAGACTGATTTGAGAATCATCCGATTTTATAATTCTCTGCTCTATCAATTATGGCGAACATTACTAGAAAAAAATCCGAAGCCGACGTGCATTCCTCTGAGCATTGAGCCATCGTTTCAATGGGTGATTTGCAAAATATTCACGGTGCATATCGATTGAATGGAAATATTATTTGAAGTTGTCGCCACTTGTTTGAACAACATTGAAGGGACGAGGAAAGTTGAGCCATGTGCTTGGCACAAGGCCTGATTCAAAAGACCCGAACTTTGCAGTATGGGATGAAACAGATTCCCTAGTGATGTGGTGGTTGTGGAACTGGATGATTCCAGAAATAAGTGATACATGCGTGTTCTTTGGTACAGTCAAGGAAATATGGGATTCCATCAAGCAACCATATTCAAAAGTTCATGATGCATCCCAGATCTATTAAATCCGCACCAAAATCTA
This sequence comes from Primulina huaijiensis, assembly GCF_012295235.1. Taxonomy (NCBI): domain Eukaryota; kingdom Viridiplantae; phylum Streptophyta; class Magnoliopsida; order Lamiales; family Gesneriaceae; genus Primulina; species Primulina huaijiensis. Next base: position 2,462,100 of record NC_133323.1, on the reverse strand, counting down.
GGCCACTAAGCAAGGGACCCGTACCATAACTGAATATTCTAATCTGTTACATGGCTTATGGCAAGAGTTGGACCACTGTCAATGTATCGAGATGAAATGCAGTTCAGATGCTACTGTTCTCAAAAGATTTGTTGAAAAAGAACAGATTTATGATTTCCTTGCAGGGCTTAATATTGAATTTGATCCTGTAAGGATACAGATCTTTGGAAAGGAAGATTTACCGTCCTTACACGAAGCCATCTCCATCATCCGTAGAAGTGGTATGCTTGAAGATCATGCCTCAAATGGATCGGCCTTAGTGACATAATCGGTCTGTCAACAGCCCTTTGAAGGAGACAATAGGCCTACAGGGTCGTCGAAGCCTCCATTCAAGCTGTCAAAGGATTCTCTTTGGTGCACTTACCGCAGGTGATCAGGCCATACCAAAACGACTTGCTTGAAATTGAATGGGAGACTTCCAAATCTGGACAAGAATTTTTTCAGCAAGGATCATAGTTGTCAAAAGCGCTCGACGCAAAAAAGCGCTCAAGTGTCTTGGGGCTTCTTGCGCAAAGTGAAGCGCACGTTTTACGGAAAAAGCGTAATAAAGAAAATATTATAAAAAAAATCAAAATAAAATAAAAAGTGTTTCAAATTTCATTATAATCGTCATCTTCATCTTCCAAATCTACGTCATCAGCCCCATTACTTGATTTGTATCCATAGGTATCTTCTTCTTCTTCTTCAGTTTCATCATCAATGTTGATCTCTTCTTCATCCACAAGACTAGTTCGAGCTGACGATTGCTTTCTTGTTGCTGAAGTGGATGATGATGCTCCTTTTGAAGTAGATGCATTTCGAGATCGAAAGTCATATGCAATTTCACCAACCCCAACCGCTTGTGCTACATCAGTCCAACGCAAATCATCATCTTCAAAGACAAAATCGTTATCATCATTCTCTTTATCACTGTCATCCAACTTTCTTAACAACCATTCATTATTATCATCTATTTCTGATAAAGAAATATAATCAATCTTATATCGCACAGCATATCTTCGCCTCAACGCTCTGTTGTATTTGACATATACCAAATCACTCAAATGTTGTTGAGACAACCTATTTCTTTTTTTAGAATGTATCTGCCAAAAAGTTAGAAAGTAAGAAGTTAGGTTCATACTCCATAATATAAAATTTAATATGTATAAAAAACTTTTAACTTACATGTTCAAATACACTCCAATTACGTTCACAACCTGTAGAAGAACATGTGAGGTACAAAATCTTCATTGCAAATGTTTTTAATTCAGGTGTTGACGCACCATAAGAAGACCACCAATTAGCTTGAAAGTTGAAACACAAAAAAATATAAGATTAAATTTTTTATAATTCAAAGTTTGTATCTATAGATTCTATACTATAAGTAATGTTTAAGAGATAAATGAATATTGCACTAAGTATTATTTACCTGGTGATTTTGAAGCACTTTGTCTGATTGCCATGGGTAAACCAAAAAGTCATTCTGCTTTTTTGTATTTATCCAATTGATTTGTGATCTTATCTTGTAAATCTTCACCTCGCACCAATCTAGCTATGCATTTGTACAGACCCTCCAACATTTCTTCATCATTTTCTATGTCAGGATTTGGGTAAAATAACTCAGGATTTAAGAAATAACCAGCCGCATGCATAGGATGATGGATAGGGATGGCAATGGGCCGGGGCGGGAGCGGGTTTGACATTCCCATCCCCATCCCCGAATTCCATCCCCACCCCTATACCTGCCCCCATCCCCGCTTTTTCGGGTTCGGGGAATTCCCAAATCCGAAACTTCGGGGATCAACTTCCCATCCCCGTCCCCATCCCCGTTTCAAAAATATTAATATGACAAGACGATCACGGATTCGGAGATTTTCTCGAACCAAAACTTATTATTATCTATTATTATTAGAGATAATATTAATAATAATATTAATATTAATATTTTAAAAAATAATAATATTATTATATTATTAATACTAATAATACTATTATTTTATTATTGATATTATTTTCGGGACGGGTTCGGGGATTTCGGGGATGGGGATAGTAATCCCATACCCGCCCCGAACTACATCAGAGATTTAAAAAAATCCCCGAACCCGAACCCGAACCCAAACCCAAAAAAATCGGGGATCCCCATCCCCGTTTCGGGTTTTCCCCGCGGGGCCCCAAACCCGTGGGGAAAGTTGCCATCCCTAATGATGGAGTTGAATGTTCCATCCATAGTTGTTAAAAGCGCTCGTCTCGCTCGCTTAAGCGCAAAGCGAGGCAAGACGAGCTTGATGCGCTTCGGGGCAATCCGAAGCGCATCATGTTGATGAAGCGCACGCTTCTGTGCGCTTCATTGCTGCAAGTGGGGCGATCGCTTGGGCGCTTCAAGAAGTCGCACAAATTTTTTTTTAGTCTACCAAGTCCAGTGTAATTTAGCCTCAGTCCAGCATTTAAATTAAAGCCCAGCCCATTTAGGTACTTAAATTTCTGCGCTACGTCCAGTTTACTTTTCTGCCTCTTGCCTCTGCATCTAATATTCTGCCTCTGCCTCGGCGTCTAATCTCCTTCTGCCTCTTCTCTGCTTCGCCGCCGCCGCTCCGCCGTGGTTGTGTTCACTTCTCATTTGCTACCCAAAAATTGGTAAACCCTAATTTTAAGAATTTCTAAAAAAATTTTAAATTGTGTTGTTTTTTAATAATATAGTAGGTGATTTGTATTTATATTTCAATATTTAAATATGTCAAACACAACAATTTCATCAAATCGAAAGGACATTGCTTGGAATTATGCAACACTTCCGGATCCTAAAAATCCAAATATTGTATGTTGTTTTTGTGGTAAAATAACAAACGGTGGGATTTATCGGCACAAGCTACATTTAGTTAGGGGCAATAGAAATGTGAAAGCTTATCCGAAGTTTCCGGAGCATGTTAAAGAAGAAATTAAAGAGTTCATGCAAAAAAAGAGTGTTTTTAAGAATCAAATGGATGATATTCTTCATTAAGATGATATTGTTGATTTGGAAGAAGATAAAGATGAGGATGATATTCAAACTAAAAGGAAAGAGAAACGACCAATGTCCGGCCCTACGGTGCAGGGTAAAAAGTGTAAACAAGCAGGGCCTATTGATCTTTATTTTGTGAAAGATGTAGAAGAAATTGTCAGACAGAGACGTGCCAAAAATAAAGGCCAATATGATGAAAATAAGAAGAAATTAAGAGAAGACGCGGTTCAGAAATTTGCTACGTGGATGTATGATGCCGGAATTCGTTTTAATGCTGTTAAATATGATTATTTGCAACCATGTATTGATGCTATTGGGACTTTTGGACTGGGAATGAAATCTCCATCATATCATGAAGTAAGAGTTAAGTATCTGAAGAAGGAATTGACAAATACAAACATGCTTCTCAAATCCCATTAGGAAGATCATATTTATCTACGGTTGTACAATTATGGCAGATGGGTGGACGGCTAAAAAATGTAAACTCTTATAAAGTTTTTGGTAAATGGTCCTAAAACAAGCATATTTGTTGAATCGGTGGATGCTTCAAGTTATTCTCACACTGTTGATAAGATGTATGATTTATTTTCTCAATTTGTGAATCGAATTGGAGAACAGAATGTGGTTCATGTTGTAACAGATAATGTAAGTTGCAATGTTAGAGCACGTAATATTTTAAATTGTAAATTTAATTAAAAATCTGATTTTTTTAATTTTTAAAGTAAATTTACTTTATTTTTTCAGGATCGTCTTTTGGAAAACAATTTTTCACACTTGTATTGGACTTCATGTGCAGCTCATTGCTTAGATTTGATGCTTGAGGAAATATTCATAATTCCTAACCTCAAAAAATTGCATGAACGGGCATTGATGGTGAATGATTATATTTATAATAGACCACAATTGTTGAGCATGATGAGAGAGTTTACTGGACAGAGAGACATGGTAAGAACTGCAAAGACTAGTTTCGCAACCGCTTTTTTGACTTTAAAGCGGTTTCAAGTTCAACAAGCAAATCTGAGAAAGATGTTTACATCTGAAAAGTCGGCAAAAAGTCGATATTCTAGAGAGACGGCTGGAAAATGTGTTGCAGAAGTGATATTGATGCCTTTTTTTTGGAAAACTACAGTTTTTGCATTAAAAGTTGGTGGCCCATTGCTGAAAGTATTGCGGCTAGTCGACAGTGAAAAAAGGTCCCCAATGTGTTACATCCATGACACAATAGACAAAGTCAAAGAAGCTATCGCTGCATCATTTAATAATAATGAAGAGAAATATCGTTGTATTATTGAAATCATCGACAAAAGATGGAACATTCAACTCAATCATCCTTTGCATGCGGCTGGATATTTCTTAAATCCTGAGTTTTTTTACTCAAATCCTGACATAGAAAAAATGATGAAGTGTTGGAGGATCTGTATAAATGCATGGTTAGATTGATTCGAGGTGAAGATTTACAAGATAAGATCACAAATCAATTGGATAAATACAAAAAAACACAAGGACTTTTTGGTTTACCCATGACTATCAGACAAAGTGCTTCAAAATCACCAGGTAAATAATACTTTGTGCAATATTCATTTATTTCTTAAACATTACTTATATTATAGAATCTATAGATACAAACTTTGAATGATAAAAAAATTAATCATATATTTTTTTGTGTTTCAACTTTCAAGCTGATTGGTGGTCTTCTTATGGTGCGTCAACACCTGAATTTAAAACATTTGCAATGAAGATTTTGTACCTCACATGCTCTTCTTCAGGTTGTGAACATATAATTGGAGTGTATTTGAACATGTAAGTTAAAATTTTTTTATACATATTAAATTTTATATTATGGAGTATGAACTTAACTTCTTACTCTCTAATTTTTTGGCAGATACATTCTAAAAAAAGAAATAGGTTGTCTCAACAATGATTGAATGATTTGGTATATGTCAATTACAACAGAACGTTAAGGCGAAGATATGCCGTGCGAGATAAGATTGATCCTATTTCTTTGTCGGAAATAGATGATAGTTACGAATGGTTGTTGGGAAAGTTGGATGACAGTGATAAAGAGAATGATGATAACGATTTTGTCTTTGAAGATGATGATTTGCGTTGGAGTAATGTAGCACAAACGGTTGGGGTTGGTGAAAGTGCATATGATTTTCGATCTCGAAATGCATCTACTTCAAAAAGAGCATCATCCACTTCAGCAAAAAGAAAGCAATCTTCAGCTCGAACTAGTCTTGTGGATGAAGAAGAGATCAACATTGATGATGAAACTGAAGAAGAAGATACCGATGGATACAAATCAAGTAATGGGGCTGATGATGTAGATTTGGAAGATGAAGATGAAGATGACGATTATAATGACATTTGATATTTCATCTATCACGTTTTGAAAGACTTTTTATTTTATTTTGATTTTTTTTAATAATATTTTGTTTATTGCGCTTTTTTCCGTAAAACATGCTATTCGCTTTGCGCTTGAAGCCCCAAGACACTTGAGCGCTTTTTTGTGCCTCGCGCTTTTGACAACTATGGTTCCATCTTTTGTAGATGATTTCAAAAATACCACGATATTTCTCTTCATTATTATTAAATGATGCTGCGATAGCTTCTTTGACTCTGTTCACTGCGTCATAGTTGTAACCCATTGGGGACCTTTTTTCACCGTCTACTAGCCACAATACTTTCAGCAATGGGCCACCAACTTTTAATGCAAAAACTGTAGTTTTCCAAAAAAAAAGACATCAATATCACTTTTGCAACACGCTTTCCAGACGCCTCTCTAGAATATCGATTTTTTGCCCACTTTTCAGATGCAAACATCTTTCTCAGATTTGCTTGTTGAACTTGAAACCGCTTTAAAGTCAAAAAAACGGTTGCGAAACGAGTCTTTGCAGTTCTTACCATGTCTTTCTGTCCAGTAAACTCTCTCATCATGCTCAACAATTGTGGTCTATTATAAATATAACCATTCACCATCAACGCCCGTTCATGCAATTTTTTGAGGTTATGAATTTTGAATATTTCCTCAAGCATCAAATCTAAGCAATGAGCTGCACATGAAGTTCAATACAAGTGTGGAAAATTGTTTTCCAAAAGACGATCCTGAAAAAATAAAGTAAATTTACTTTAAAATTAAAAAAATCAGATTTTTAATTAAATTTACAATTTAAAATATTACCTGCTCTAACATTGCAACTTGCATTATCTGTTACAACCTGAACCACATTCTGTTCTCCAATTCGATTCACAAATTGAGAAAATGACTCATACATCTTATCAACAGTGTGAGAATAACTTGAAGCATCCACCGATTCAACAAATATGCTTCTTTTAGGACCATTTACCAAAAACTTTATAAGAGTTTACATTTTTTATCCGTCCACCCATCTGCCATGATTGTACAACCGTAGATAAATATGATCTTCCTAATGAGATTTGAGAAGCAGGTTTGTATTTGTCAACTCCTTCTTCAGATACTTAACTCTTACTTCATGATATGATGGAGATTTCATTCCCAGTCCAAAAGTCCCAATAGCATCAATACATGGTTGTAAATAATCATATTTAACAGCATTAAAACGAATTCCGGCATCATACATCCACGTAGCAAATTTCTGAACCGCGTCTTCTCTTAATTTCTTCTTATTTTCATCATATTGGCCTTTCTTTTTCGCACGTCTCTGTCTGACAATTTCTTCTACATTTTTCACATAATAAAGATCAATAGGCCCTGCTTGTTTACACTTTTTACCCTGCAACGTAGGGCCGGACATTGGTCGTTTCCCTTTCCTTTTAGTTTGAATATCATCCTCATCTTTATCTTCTTCCAAATCAACAATATCATCTTAATGAAGAATATCATCCATTTGATTCTTCAAAACAATCTTTTTTTGCACGAACTCTTTAATTTCTTCTTTAACATGCTTCGGACATTTCGGACAAGCTTTCACATTTCTATAGCTTCCAACTAAATGTAGCTTCTGACGATAAATTCCACCGTTTGTTATTTTACCACAAAAACAACATACAATATTTGGATTTTTAGGATCCGGAAGTGTTGCATAATTTCAAGCAATGTCCTTTCGATTTGATGGAATTGTTGTGTTTGACATGTTTAAATATTGAAATATAAATACAAATCACCTATTATATTATTAAAAAAAACAAATTTAAATTTTTTTAGAAATTCTTAAAATTAGGGTTTACCAATTTTTGGGCAGCAAATGAGAAGGGAACACAGCGGCGGCGGCGGCGAGCCAGAGAAGAGGCAGAAAGAGATTAGATGCAGAGGCAGAGGCAGAAAGAAAAGTAAACTGGACGTAGCGCAGAAATTTTGAGTATCTAAATGGGATGGGCTTTAATTTAAATGCTGGACTGGGGCGAAAATACACTGGACTTGGTAGACTAAAAAAGAATTTGTGCGGCTTCTTGAAACGCCCAAGCGATCGCCCCACTTGCAGCAACGAAGCGCACAAAACCGTGCGCTTGTCAATTCATGTTCTGAAATTTATGTTTGCATCGTTGGTTAATGAGTCTTTAGTTAAGAATTTTCACTGTACTGAATGTGAGCTTGCTAAACGCAAGTGTTCCTCTTTTCCAATCTGTAAAACAAGGATTTTTGTTCCATTTTCTCTTATCCATAGCGACATTTGGGGACCTTCAAATGTACCTAATGTTTTTGGGGCAAGATGATTTGTGCTTTTTATCGATGACCGCAGCCGAGTGACTTGGATATATCTCATGAAAAATAAGTCTGATGTCAGCAACATTTTTCAAAATATCTATAACGTGGTCAAAACTCAATTTGAAGTTGGAATAAAAAAATTTTGATCCAATAATGCCAGGGACTATTTCAATCAAACTCTTTCACCTTTCTTCCAAAAACAAGGGATTATTCATGAATCTTCTTGTGTTCATACCCCCAAACAAAATTGGGTGGCTGAACGGAAAATTGGCCACCTTCTTGATGTCTTGAGGGCATCCTTGTTTAACAAAAATGTTCCCAAGCAATTATGGGGAATAGTTGTCCTCACATCATCTTATCTCATAAACCGACTTCCAACAAAAGTCCTTGATTTTAAAAGCCCTTTAGAAACTCTCACTAAATTCTTTCCCAACTTCCTTAAACAATTTGATTCCAAGAATCTTCGGCAGTGTTGCATTTGTTCACATTCATCCACACAATAGGGGCAAACTAGAGAACATGAAAAGTTTTCCTTTGAATTTCCTAACCTATCTATCCCATCACTAAGCCATCAGCATTCATTGATAATCCAAACCCTAACGAAACGATAAAGGAACGGAGGACTCAAGATTTTACGCAGCCACTACAAGTTTATACCAGAAGGCCAAAACTTGACACTTTAGTCAAGAATGTTCTATCTTCTCCTATTCGAGCTATGGTTCAATCATGTATGCTTTCCTATCCTACCAGAATTTAGCACAAAACCGTAAAGCCTTTCTTACCAATCTTCACTCCATTCTCGTTCCCAGAAATTTAATTGAAGCATTAGGAAATGAGAAGTGGGAGAATGCCATAAAAGTAGAAATGGAAGCGATGGAATGAACTAAAACATGGGATTTGGTTGAGATGCCTAAAGGGAAGAAAATGGTTGGATGTAAATGGGTGTTCACTGTTAAATACAAGTCAGATGGTTAAGTGGAAAGATACAAGGCTCAATTGGTTCGGAAGGATATACTCAGACCTATGGCATTGACTACGTGGAAACTTTTGCCAGTTCGAAACACTTTATAAAGAAGAAGTTGGATAAAGGACTGATTTGTACACTATGAATCTCATCGAAAGATCAATTGGCAGATATTCTTACAAAAAGGCAACCGAGTAACACCTTCCAACATATGGTTATCAAGCTTGGAATGACGACATCCATTCACCAACTTGAGGGGGAGTGTCAATATATGGATTTGTTGGAAAGAATATTGATACTGATTTTATGGGATTAGATTGATTATAATACGTAACTTGTAGGGATTTTATTGTAGCCGTAATTTATTCTTGGTTAGGATATTTTCCTTATCTTTAAGGGTGATATACTTGTACATAAACTGATGTATGTTTATTGATTTAATAAGTGAAAAAATATATATTTCTTTGTTAATTCACAATATATTCTTGATGTGTAAATGATAAAAGAGAGAACTTTTACATAGGCTGTAAGATACGTGACCGTAAACTGAAATAAATCAAATAACAATCCTAACGTAAATAGGATCATCATGATTAATTATAAAAAGCTAACATGATAGATTTTCCAACATTTCTGCTTACTTACATTACTACATTGTTGAGGTGATGATTGTTTACCTTCAAGACGAGTTGAACTAGACACAATTTTGGATACAACCACAGGATACATTGTAGTGAGTATAAGAAATCAGCAATTATATGTCAGAATGATTTTACGAGTATTGTTTCCTCAGCCTACTGTTTCATTCGTGTAAGTTGGAAACTATGCGGTCTCAAAAAGAGAGATCAAAGTAGGGATAGATTGTTGGCTTGGTTGCCAAATCTAGTGAGGATACTGGTTAGTGTGTGGAAAGTCAAGCGACTTTGTTTTGGTCAATGTGGAAAATATTAGATACATTTGCAGTAATTATTACTTTGGAAGTAGGATGATCTACACATGTAGTCCAACTATGCCTGGGTTTGGGTCACAAAAAGATACTAATTTCTAGTGAATCTGGCAGACTAAAATTATTGGGACGGAAGGAAAATAAGCACACTCCCATCAAATTCCATTTATTGCGGTCTTCTCCATGTATAGTTTTCCTTTTGCTAGCCTATTTTTTCTATACTCCATCTTTTATACCTGTCATTTTCTTTGTAACCTTGATCAGGCTGCTGGTTCACTGGCCTGCGCCCGAAGAGGCTGGGTGAGTGCAGGAGTTGATAAAATTGAATGTGAATCTTGTGGTGCAATTTTGAAGTTTGTTTCATCAACTACCTGGACTCCTTCTCAAGGTGATTCATGATGTTAGATTTTGACTATGTACATGCCTCAAATATGCAAGATTTTAGATTGTTATTTAGCTTCTGTTGTTGGTAGTAGACCAGGTTCAAGTAAATTATGAAGTCCGAGGATTCATTTGAGAAAGTTTTTAAACAATTTGATGATTTTAAATCTGAATCGTAGAAGTTCCATCACTGATTAGATATTGCACTTGTGTCTGCCAAGTCCAATTATACTATACATATTGAAAATTCATAAGTCTACGGGCTGCATTGTGCCCCTCCCCACAAAAAAAAAAAGACGAAGAAGGGGAAAAAGGAGAAGTATTTGATCAATGTAATATTTGTTGATTTATTATGCAAGTTCTTAGATGAAATTATTCTCACAATTTGGGGAATCAGTTTTCTGTGACCATGGAGCTACTCAGTCATTTTGGCTATTCTACATCTACGAGCTACTCAGTCATTTTGGCTACTCTCTTAGATGTATAACCGACTCTCAGGGTTCAAACCAGTCAAAAAGTCATCGTGGAGGAAATTCAGTTGGGTGTAGTTTGTTCATTGGACAAGATTTTTAAACTTTTATGGGTTTTCCCAGTTCCTATAAACCTCTCAGTCTCCATCTTGCAGCTATTAAGGTTCCCCTGGCATATTTATAATCCGTATGCTGGTTGGTACCGTGCTGCTGTAAATGATATTGGAGTCCTGGCGTGCTGTATCCGATCTAAGTGGAATAGAAGACTGCTAAAATTGGCTGAAAAGAGTGAAGCTAAGCAAACTTGACGCTCAACTGAGTACTGAAGCACTGCTGCTTATTTACAGCTTAAAATTTATTTCTGATCACTAAGAACCTGTACACTTGTTAAGGTGTAGCTGAACCCCCCCTTTTTTCTCTTTAAATTAAGTTGTGAATTGTACTGTGGAACTTGGCCTATACTCAAATTGCTTTCCATTTTAACATGAGTTTCCATACTAAATCTCCCTAAATCGAGCAATCAAGATTTCATAGGCATTACTATTTGTTATTTAACTTTTTTTAGAAAGGTAAGCTAATGCCTTGGTGTTCTGCATATTTGTCATATACATAGAAAATTCCATGACTTGGAAAGGTTTATTTTTATTCTAGGAGGTCCCTTGTTGATGAAGAGGGGATACATCCCTTATTTGGCTGTTGTCACCAGCTAATAATATTCATTAGCCTCCGGAATATAATATATTTAGGCCTAAATTTTCTGGTAATTATCAACTGTCTATATAATTCCTGAAATGCCAGGCATTGTCTGGTGTTGGTTGTCCTGAAGATAGTAATTTTATTTTTATTTTTGCACCAAATTGGCTTGTCTTTTGGTTTGTATCATTGAATTTCTTTGTGTTTCCCTTGACAATATAGTTTCAAGATTCCAATGGCCTGCAAAACTACTATGAGGATGAGGGATGGACTTTTATGCTTATATTTTTGACCCAAGTTTTGTTATTATATGAATTATATTAATTAGTGAGATTCTTGTTCTGCATTGCTTGTTATATTTCTTAGCAACTCATCATCATCTTTAGCAGGCTTTGGTTGCTTCTTTGACCAGAAACAAGGTTTTTTTTGTTGCTGTTAGTTACACATTGCTCTACTCATGTTTTTGTCTTCTGTGGTAGCTGATGGTGCTGGGGAAGAATTTGCCAAGAGACTTGATGAAGGGCATAAAATTACTTGTCCATGGACAGGAAACTGCTGTGCAGATAGTTTAGTGCAGTTCCCGCCAACTCCACCATCAGCACTTATTGGTGGTTACAAGGACCGTTGTGATGGATTACTCCAGTTTACCTCACTTCCTGTTGTGGCTGTATCTGCGATTGTGCAAATGCAGGCATCAAGGGGCCCAGAAATTGATCGATTAATGGCCCAGTCCCTGTTTTCAGGCAGTGAATCTGGCATTAAGTTGGAGATTTTATTAGGAACTGATAACTCCAGAGAAGATTTTTTCACATACTCTCGAGTAATTAACGAATGGAGTTTTAGGGTTTTTTGTTTTTACGCTCTTCCTGACAAATGGCCTTTGATTGACATTATACTAATATTGTAGGCTCAGAAGTTGATAAGCCTGTGTGGATGGGAACCGAGGTGGCTTCCAAATGTTCAGGATTGTGAAGAACATTCTGCTCAATCAGCTAGAAATGGATGCTCAATTGGTCCATCAATATATCACGGTCCTCCTCGTGATCCTGTCCGTGGAAAGAAAGCATTGTGTTCTTCCTCAAAAAAGGATAACACCATAAATGAAATGACTGTTAACAAGTCTAAAGGTCTATCGAGAGCCCCTTTGTTGGATTGTAGCTTATGTGGTGCAACAGTTAGAATTTGGGACTTCCTCACTATCTCACGTCCTGCTTGTTATGTTCCCAATAATATTGATGTTCATGAAACCAGCAAGAAGATGGCACTGACGCGTGGAATAAGTGCAGCGAGTGGCATTAGTGGATGGGTTGCTGCAGATGGTACCAGAAAAGAGCATGCAGAGGACCCTGATGAAGCTGAAACTGGTGAAGGAAAATCATTGTCAAATATCAGAGTAGATCTGAATCTCACTATATCAGCTGGGGTGTCATCTTCACGGCTGAACGTGGCCGTTGTGTCTAATCAATACCAAAATGTGCATATAGGCAGAGAGTTATTGATCGTTCAACCCTCTAGCAGTGAGGTTGGAGATCATGCTGCCTCATATGAATCACGTGGTCCCAGTTCTCGCAAGCGGAACATAGATGAAGGTGGAAGCACAGTTGACATTCCACCATTATTTATGCAACAGGCAGATAGCATAGAAGGAACTGTGATCGACCGTGATGGTGATGAAGTCAATGACGGTAAACAGTACTCTGCTGGCCCTTCAAAGCGTTTTCGTGACTCCGATATCGTTGAGCCCCGCCTGTCATCATACACAAAAGTTTCTTCTGGTGCTGGTCCTAGCCAGTTGTTTGGTTTTGATTTCGGCGATTATGCTCCTAAAGATGATTTTTTTGATCTTGGACACGATCAGTTAATTGGTAATCCATCCACTAGAGATTCAACACATGTCTCCTCTGTTATTGCAATGGACACCATCTATCATAGTGCAGATAATGATTCTATGGAAAGTGTCGAGAACTTTCCAGGAGACTTCGACGACATACATTTGCCTTCTACATCTACGGTCAAGAACACAGATCCCATCGAGACATCTGAATTGAACTATAGTAATCAAGCACAGCAGAGTACTTGCCCAGCTGTTGTCAGAAGTGCTGGTGAAATGGGTGTTAGCAGCACAAACGAAGAAGAAGTCGTGAATGCGGATACTGCTACTGCACAAGGGAGAGATGGTCCCAGCTTTGGAATTAGTGGAGGAAGTGTTGGAATGGGTGCTAGCCATGAAGCTGAAATTCATGGAACCGATGCTTCTGTCTATCGAACTGATGGCATTGTCGCTGATGCAGAACCTGTTGCTGAGATAACAGATGCCCAGGGTCAGACAGGGGAATTTGCTCCAGATCCTGGGGTAATGGGTGATTTTGTACCCGAGGAAATGGATCGCGAGGATCCTCATGGTGACAGTCAGGATCTGATGTCTCGGTCTATAGGAAGGGCGGATAGTGGCTCCAAAATTATCGGCTCGGCCAAGGCAGAATCTGTTGAGAGTGGTGAAAAGACCAGTAGCATGAGGGCCAATCCCCATCAGAACAGTCCTCATCCTTCTGTTTCTTGCAATGCCATTTTATGCTCTGGGTTTGAAGCATCCAAGGAAGAAGTTACTCAGGCTGCCAAGACAATTGATGATGGTGGATATGTTGAATCTGGATATTTGGTTGCAAGTGAGACAGGTATGTTGTTAGGCTTTTGATGAACGTCATTTTACTGCTGCAGGGGTAATATATTGATCGGATTTTTGTAGGATTCTGTTGATAATAGAATCCATTATCTTCACATTTTAAGGCAGCCAAGTTTGAAAAAAAAATGTGATTGCGGATGGTAAGTTCCACTTTCTGGATACTCTTCTGTGTGTGTTGTATGATTCCGATCTTCTGCATCGTGCTTGTGAATGGTTGCACCAAAGCCAGTTCTTGATATGCTTCAATTATCAATTGCTTACTTTTTATATTATATCGCTGATTATAGGAACCTTTATGTCAGTATTAGCTCAACCGTAGTAACAAGGTATTTTTGTTATTTGGATCGTTGGTAGGGCCTCCCAATGGCGAAAGTAACTATGATGAAGCCATTGAATTTGATCCAATTAAGCATCATAATTACTTCTGTCCTTGGGTGAATGGTGATGTTGCGGCAGCAGGGTGTGGTAGCAGCAGTGGCTCTAGTTCCACTGTTGTTTCTTTAGCGCTTTGTGGTTGGGAGCTGACTTTAGATGCTTTGGATACTTTCCAAGCAGAAGGACACATTCCGGTCCAAATGGTGGAGTCGGAATCAGCAGCTTCCATGTATAAGGTTTGTGATTCGAATATCCTATTTTTGGTCTGCTTCTGTTGCCCCATCTATTTATATAACCTGTAAAAATTTCGAGAAATTACAAATCCATTTCTCAAATGATAGGATGTGGAAATAGAAATTGGTGATAAGGTTTGTGCGATTTACTTCACCTTCTTCATTTGCCTGCGTTAGTGATTTGATTTTTTAGCTTGTTAAAACTGGATTCTGAAAATTATATGTACCCTTGAGCCTGTCTTAGCCAGGCCTCTCTATGTCATCATCCTCGTATTTGTGGGAAACTACTTTATCACCTGGCACAATTTGCAGGATGACCATCTAACTCCTGGTCGAAAACTCTTGGCGCGCCAGTCTCTCAGCAAGAGCCGTGGCAGAAAATGAATTTGGAACAAAGATCCAAAACTCGGTAACATCCTCGTCATAGATAACTACTCAAAAAAACTGGATCGAAAAAACTTGAACTATTTTCTTAACTGATTCGCTAACCATACTTCATTTTGTCTTGAATTTAACTATTTTTTTTCCTGCCGTGGCATTGCAAGGTAACTAGTGCCACGGTGGTATATCTAATATTTGCTGTATTCGATTTGTAAAGAAGCATGACAAAGATAATTTTTACGAGCTTGCAGTTTGTGATTATCCAGAGATCAGTCGGAGCTCATGCGGTGTAGAAGTTATCTGTTGTTTTTCGTGGTTTTTTGTTTAGTCGAAACCAAAATTTGATAAACTGTTATTTGTTTAAGAGACAAGGGACCCTTGTTCCCCAACCACATTTTCTTCAGTTCTGAAACTTTGGTGTATTGTTCAACTAGGGAGAGACATGGTACTTGGTTTTGTGAACTGTAATCCAAGACTCCTGGTTTCAATCCCCAAGTATTTGCATGATTTTTTTTTAAAAATATATGAAGAGATTTGTTTTGCTCTTTCACTGTCCATATTTTTCTATGTTCTTTTATAAATTTTTTTGA
The DNA here is from genome assembly GCF_012295235.1 of Primulina huaijiensis. NCBI lineage: Eukaryota > Viridiplantae > Streptophyta > Magnoliopsida > Lamiales > Gesneriaceae > Primulina > Primulina huaijiensis. The sequence continues at coordinate 2,446,681 of NC_133323.1, read as the reverse complement.
AACGACATTCTGAACTCAAAATCTTGGGCTATTATTTAATTATATATCTACATTTAGTTTAAAAAAATACAAAAACTCTTAAGCTCAATTTTATATGACGAGTCTTTTATCCGACTTATGACATCATATTATTTTTTATGTTAAAAATATTAATTTAACTCAAAAAATGAATCGTGTGTACCTATCTTACAGATATGGATCATGTGTACCTATCTTACATGGCTGAAGATCCTTTTCTCCATGCCCAAGAAAAAAAACATACATATATAACTTCTTTCCTATGGCTAAATATAATTTTAATTAAATATGTGCAGTAAATCGGTGAATTGGTTAAATTAATTTTTCGAAATATAACCAAAATAAAACCGATTTAAATGATTTTTTTATATAAAAATTTAAAACCAAATTTTGATAGAAAAAAATTCGATTTCCCGACTTGATGCACATCCTATCTACCTTAATTAAAGGTTCGAATATGCCAAAATATTACATTTCTCAAAATAATGACTTTTTTTTATTTATCGCGGTCAACGAAATATACGAGGGGTAATTGAATTTGGCCATTGCGAATTAAACCTCCGTCCCCCATCCACGTTTCAAACCCTAAAGCGTTCACCGTCTTTGATCGTCACTCCAAATGGATCCTCAACCGGAACCAGTTAGCTATATCTGTGGAGGTACTGATTAATCTATTGCTGTTACCTGCGTTCATGTTGATAGGTTCTCTATGCGTTCAACTCTCTCTGTGTGTGTGTGTGTGTTTTTTTTTTTTTTTTTTTTTTGTATTTATGATAAAGTTGAATTGGGGATTGCAGATTGCGGACAAGAGAACACTCTGAAGCCAGGGGACGTGATTCAGTGCCGTGAATGCGGTTACCGTATTCTTTACAAGAAACGCACACGCAGAAGTAATTCTTTTCAACCCAATATGATGAACTTCAAATATATAATTTTATCGTTAAACACTTTCTGTATGTTGGATTCTATTTTGGCCCTTGATTAATCTTCTTTGTCGAATTTTATAATGTGAATTTTAATATTTTCATCTGAATTGTAATGTTCCATTAGCATTATGATCGAGCTAGTTGACCTGAGTGACACTTGAATATTTTTAATTCAAATTTGTGCTAGTTTTGATCACAGCTTGATGATCAAATGCTAATTTATTTTCTGATTGAGTTACGCTGAGTCTTCCCTATTTTTGTTTGAGCTTAATATTGAGCTCTTTCCAGATAGATTTTCCTATGGTTTGAACATGTGAGCTTGTGAATTTTTAAATATTTTTATAAACTAGTATAAACATATCGAAATTTTGCAATCTGCTATTGTATAAAATAATTTTAACCTTTTGAACATGTTTCAGCATGGCTTTGGTTCGATGATTTCAAACTCAAATTCAATCGAACCTGCTTGAAATCACTATTTATTTGTGTTTTATAACAAACTTTAATTGATTTTTTTAGTGTTTCCACTGATGTTTATTAAGAGCGATAATATTGTTGAATGTTATGCAATGAGAGTTGAACTTTGATATTTGTGTTGAGATGGTGAACATAGAGGTAATTTATGGGGAAGAAAATGATAAAAGTATTGTTTATACTCTTCTTTTCGTTGGTATGTTCTGGGAACAATAAAGAAGGCTATGCTGTGAATATTTCCGTGGAGTTATGTGAACCGTGTTTTGGATAAAATTGAACCTTGATGCAAATTTATTATACCTTGCAAAAGCTTAGCGAGTTGAAATCTGTTCCTTCATAAATGAAATTTTAACCCTGAGTCTTAATGCAATTTTTGCATTCCATTACTGCAATCGTTCAAATGCTCTCCTACGAAATGGTTGATCTTTTTCTGCTTCTTACTTTTTTCATATCCTTAAACTCATTGAGGAGCTTTCTGTGAAAATTAATTGTTTTATGCTTTCGCAAATTGCTTGTTGAAGTGTTGAATGAGTTGATCCTGTTGAGAAGTGATTCTTTGTTGTGCGATTTTATCCTTTGGAAGGTAAATTGTGTCTTCTCCTCTTAATATCCTCTTCACTATATCATTCTCTTCCCAAGAAGCTGTGATTCCTCATTTCAGAGCTATCATCAATCTCAGCATCATACACCCCTTTTCCATTTTACTGGCACAGATCCCCCCTTCCCCTTTAAATCAAACTTCCCTTTCCCAATCTCAGCATCATACACCCCTTTTCCATTTTACTAGCACATATCCCCCCTTCCCCTTTAAATCAAACTTCCCTTTCCCAATCTCAGCATCATACACCCCTTTCCCGTCCTTGTTTCTGGTCTAAATGTTGTTATGAGGGAATAACATTTCAATGGGCTATCATATCCTGGTGATATTTTTCCATTTGTAATTAATATACTGTTTCAGTTATTGTTTCTCTCAGATTTTATATGGTGACTCCGTTTCTGTCCAATCCATGCAGTTGTCCAATATGAAGCTCGTTGAAGTTGGATGAAGAAACTCAACTCTCGTTATTTTAACCGCACCTGAAATTAATCTTAGAACATTATTTTTCTGGTGATTGTATCAACGGGTTCTTTACTACTGTAAAATATTTGAATCCGTAAACAGTTCTCTTATTGGGGATCTTCGTGCTAGTTATTTTTCATCATTTGTTAAATTATTTAATTATCGAGTCTTAAAACTCGACTGAAACTGTTGCTTCACCCAAAAGGTTCAAAGTTTTGGAGAAGGGATGAAATTGGGCATGGGTTTGGGTAGGTACCCATCCGTCTTGCAACCATCCACACGTTCTTCGTCCTGATAAGAATTAGAATTTTTTCCCCACCCGATTTACAAGTGTTGGGATACAAATGTTCGAGATCCAGAAAGATAGAGAGAAAATATCTCGATAAATATTATTTTAATATATGGAGGTTTTCCAAACACATATTGAATTTTTTTTGGTGACTTAGGGCGAAGACAATCTTAAACCATAAACCAAACTTCGCTGTGAAATCTATTATTTCATGTTAACCATATATTTAAGCCCTGAAATCGTTTATTTATGAGCTAGCTTTTTTAAATACGTTAGCCAATTTTTATATAAATTTCAGTTCAATAATATTAAATTACAATCTCACACCTCAGTGTGTCAATAATTAATAAATTATTATTATTATTAATATAACAAGGCCGGGACGATAATCCCACCGGATGCATATTATATTCTCGATTCCTCTTCTGATATTGATCGGCACGTAAAAAATCCTGATAACTCGGGTCGGAAAAAAGCTAGATTGGAAATATTTTTGAAATGAGATTCGGGATGAGGCGGGACTTGGGAGATTTTGCCAATCTAGATAAAATTGGTTTTGTTTCGACATTTAATGGATACCATTTCTTTATTCGAATGTAAACTCCTCAGTGACCTTAAGATACCATTTGGTTCGTGGTATAAAATAAATAATATGAAGATAAGTAATATTTTTTAGTCAATCAAATAGCAGTTATATATATGGAGATAATGAAAAATGAAATAAGGTGGTCGATTTGGCAAATAACATTTAACACGTGAAGATAAATGTATATTTTTTTATGTTGTAAGAACCCGCAACAGTTAGTCAGAAAAAGTGTACTGGACAAATCATGTGCGACATACTCATCGAAAAAAAGTGTTGGAAGGGAAAATCAAACTTTTGAGCACGGATAAAATGCTCTCCTACAGCTCTACTCAATTAATTCGTACACCTCTAGCATAAATGCATATTTTTAGATATATGGTGTTTTATATAAAATATCCTCATTATTATTTTTAAACACTCTAATATTTTTAAAAAATAATTATTTAAAATAATCAACACCATTTCTTATCTCCTCTATAATTAATATATACTAACAACCCACACACCAGATAATTAGCGTGCACAAATTTTAAACGTAATTAATTTAAAAAAAATATTTAAGTTACTAATTATGATTAAAAAATCATTTAGTAACTTTTAGAATAGGTTATTATAATATCTTTTATTAGATAAAATAAATAATATTTTTTTTTCCCATCCATTAACATTTCCAGGGTTTATGTATTATGAAATAGTGTATATCAGTAATACTTTGTTCATTTTAGTTTAAACGATAAAAAATGAAAATATGAATTGAAATATATAAATATATATTGTATCATTTTATTTAGTAATGATCTAATGGGCCATGCCCATATAAATTTGGAAGAGGGCCTCAACATAGTAAGACCAATGACTTTTTTATGGGCCAAAGGATGGGTCTTGAGATGGTGGCCCATCTGGTCTTGGTTACGATGGATGAAACAAACAAAAATAAATCCATAATATAATTTAAAAATGAATTAAGCGCAATCCACCGATCGATCATCGCTTCTCCCTTTGTCGAGGAAAGGGAAAGATCAATCATGAGTAAAGACAAAAAGGAGAGTCAGCACCAAACTGAGGAACCACCTCCATACTACGGAACCTTTCAGGGCGTGGTCAACCACCCTCCGCCGACGGCCTTCGGCTTCCCTCAGCCGGTTCCGCCTCCGGGTGTATCTGAGTCTCCTCCCTCAACACAGTCTCAATATTATGATCGTGGTTATCAAACTGTTCCGGGTATGTAATTATTTGATCACATGTTAATTTATTGATAAGGAGGAAACGGGATTTTCCTCTTGGTTTTTTAGGATTAGCCCATCAAGAAAGTTGTAATTTTTATGCGTGTTCTGGTCAGATCATTGAATGGCTGAAATTATTGAATCCCAAAATGAGCTGTGCGTTGAGTCAAAATTCTAGATGAACAAAATGGATTTTCATTGATTTTGATTTGGGATTTTTGAAATTAGATGGATCTATGGGCGTATATGTTTAAATTGATAGTTGGATCTAGCGTCGCATATACTTTCAGATCTTGTAGGATATTATTCATTTTTGGGTTCTTAGAACCTATTTGATATTGGCTTTTTATTCTTTAAAATTGGAATGTGACGCGCTGTTTCCTTGGTTAATCATGTTCTGATTTAATGGTACTACTTTATATGCTAACCATAAGCCTGCATTGTTTTGAATTTAGCGATTCTCTTTATCATGTTTGTGGCGACATAAATTTGTGATTTACGACTAGCATTTCCGTGTAAGAACAGGCTACGCTGTTGTAGAAGGGAGGTCTATTAGAGAGCACCGTCTTCCGTGCTGTGGTTGTGGCGTTGGCTGGTTCTGGTAAGTCATTAGTCACTTAAACTTTAGAATTTAAACTTTAGAATTCCATGACAAAATTGAAACTATTTTCATGTCAAACAATCTTCATCAGAAATTCGTTATATGATTTCATATCTTTCAGATGATTCAATTTTACCATAAAATTAATCCTTGACTGTTATTGTTGCCAATGAGTGTACATTCTTTTCTTTCAGCTTCATTATTGGTTTCTTCATTGCTGCAATACCATGGTATATCGCGGCAATAATTCTCATGTGTTCCAGAAATATTGACCCTCGTGAGAAACCCGGTTATGTAGCTTGCACAATTGCTGTAAGTACTTATCCTCAATGGTATCTCTCTATATATATGTGTGTCTATATCTGTGTGTGTGTGTCTATATATTTATGCTTGCACATAGATGATTACATAAAACATGTAAAACAATGTCTTTAGCTTTGGGTTCCTAAGCCCCTGAATTGCAAATAAACAAATGTATGAGATGCAATGAGTGACATGAATCATAAGAACCCCTCTGGGGGTGGATCTAGGGTTATTTGGAAGGAGGGAGGCGACACGAGTTGAGGGGAGCGACTCGATGGTTCTTTGGTTGTGGCAGGTAAAGCTTGTATTTTTAGGGAAACTGTGCATATATTTTTGAACTTTTTTTGAGTGGGAGGGAACCCATTCTCCAAGTTCTTGAATTCGGTGAGTAAACTTTGGCTTTGCTCGAGCATGTTTATCTAGAACCCATTTTTTTGTGTGTTCTTGTGCAGGCTGTTCTGACTGCGATTGCGGCAATCTTTGGCCTGACAAGGATCGGCTAGTGCCACACAAACAAAGAGACAACTTGAAGAACGGGCGAATGTAGTCGCAAACATCTACATAGAGGAAGCTTGATGTATATTTTTTGTTCAAGTTATGGGATAATTTTATCATTGTGTTATTGGTCTTTGAAAGCCACCTATCATGTTGTATGTATTAACTGCTTTAGTATCTTGACTGTGCATTACGATCTTGAATAGTAAAAAAATGGATTATGTGTCAAATTCGTTCATCATTCATTAGTATGCTAAGTTGCGTATTTCATCGGACACTGAACTCCAGATAGTCTCTTCCGCTGACCGACCAGTAAGGAGAACATGGGAGTCAGCCGCGTTAAGGTTAGCGGGTGGGGCTGCCACTAGCCCCCTCCCCATTTGGGTGCAGATAAGTAGCATTTGAGTGAGTTTGGCACAACTTCGTGAGTTGGAACTCAAAATTTAACTGGAGCTCAAGTTGGAACTTAACGTCAAGTTAAGATGGAAGCCGAACCCGAGCATGACGCTTTTTCTTTTAGTATAAATAATGAAACATAAAGAGAAACGTGTACATATTTATATATACATGTATTTAATTAAAAATTGAGTGTATTACTATTCTAAGGGTGAATATTTTTAATATCGCATTCTTTACTAAATTCAGGCATGTGACAACAAAAAAACAGTCACATATCTTTATTCGTAAAACATGTCAAACTCTTCGTATTTACAATAAAAAATAATAGTTTTTTTTACATAAAAAATAATATTTTTTCATGAGTGATCCAAATAGAAAATCTGTCTCAACAAATTGACCCGCGAGATCGTTTCACAATAGTTTTTGTGCAAAAAATATCCACATCTAAGTACAAATTTTCATCGGACTTAAAAAAAAATGCAATGGATAAGATGTATATTGACGGACTTGACGCACCCCTTGGCTTGGTAGCTTGAAAATGAGATCCTTAAAAAAATAACCGACTCCAAATGAAATGCCCGATTGCTTTTCCAATCTATTATGCAAAACCTTACCACACCAAATCCAATTTTTTTGTTTTGATTGTAATTCATCTTAAAAAATGTTATTTATACAAGGAATTGAAGAATAATATAGCAATTAGTAATTGCTATATACATAACATGCCATTAACTTAAATATATTTTGTGTGCGACTCGACTCGACTCGATTACAAAACACGAAAACTTTCTAGGAAACATGGGAGAAATGAGCTCCTTAAAAGTATCGAATGAATACCATAGAGCCGCTGTAGATACCAGCCTTAGCAGAAAATGAAAACTAAAAGACGAGAAATGTCCATCGCTTGTCGCACATTCTACATCAAAAGAACCAATCTTTTTCACTTAAACAGAGAGATTCTTTAAATCAGAACAAATCTAGGATAAAATGCAATGCAAATCATGGGGGCAAAAGGAGCGTCCAAATGGATGTGAAACTAATCATAAGCTCAATCCCCATCTCGACCATTCTTGTTTCATTCACAATACTAGCCACGAAATTAGTACTGAATTGGGTTTGGTTCCAGCCTGAGAAGCTGGAGAAATTCTTGAGGAAACAAGGTTTTAATGGGAATCCATACAAAGTATTACTTGGAGATATGAAAGACCTAATCACAGCCATAAAACAAGAGCAGCCCTAATCAATCGATTTTTCCAACGATATTTCATCTCATGTTTTAACATATTACCACAAAATCATTGCCAAGTATGGTAAGATTTCTTAGTGATTGAACCGAACTACAAAAGCAACTTTTGAGGGGGGTTATTTTATCAAAAAACAGATCTTTTGATACGCTCAGGTTCTAAAGTAAATTGAAACGATGTGCAGTGTACATATGATATTTATAACTGAGGGAAGGTAGTCATCGGGTCAGCTCCTCTAATGGTGAAATATATCAAAATCTTTACAACTTGTGGTGTACATTTGTAGTTTTGAGGGGCGGTATCATTTGAGAAACCAACGGTTATTCCGGGCCAACATCATTGCGGAGTAGGCATAGTGGTACGAGATGATCAAGGTGTTACCTTGTTTGCTCCAGCAACCAGTCTTCCGGGAGCCTTCACAGTTCATCTTGCAGAATTATATAGAGAAGGTCTTTTGTGGCTTCAAGTTTTGGCTGGACTCATCTTATCATTGAAACAAACGCCAGCATTCCAGTGAAGTCCATTCTTAATCCGTCTCTTTTTGCGGTTGAAGCACCTATTGGTGATATCCGGGATGAGGAAAGAATCCGGGTCATTTTCAGGAGGACAGATCCGAGAGCAAGAGGAAGCCAGGGAAGGAATAGCCTAGGTGAAGGAAATGCTCTTCTGAGAAAGTCATCCGAGTTCGCGATAACCAGGGAAGCTGATCAAACTAACTCACATTCGAGTGAGCCCAGGCTCCCAGCTTAGCCCGGACACTGTAATGAGACTTAGAGGAGCAAGGATCCTGTCTATGTCCTCACTCTCATCCACAGGTTGATTTAATATCTAGATCTATCTATCTTTTCTCTAATTTACTTGATATAAATTTTTTATTTCTTGATCATTCACATTATCTCCTTTTGTTTTCATTTTTATGAAGAAACACACGAGTCCTTTATGGGAAATTTCTCATCCAGATTTATCTTGTGTTGGTATGATCATGTAGCTGGCACATGGTTTCTTGATGAACCCAAAAAATTTCTTGAAATGTTCGATTTTAATTTTAAAAATAATGAGAAGGGCGTTCGGTTCGACAATATTTGTACAAGAATCCAAGAATAATATACTATACATAGCATGTCATTCATTTACTTGTATTTTTGTGTGTGGGTAACACGGTTATGAAACATGAGGAAAAATTATGGGAGAAATAAACTCCTAAAAGTATCCAATACAAAACAGCCGCTATAGATACCAGCTTTTAGCAAAGAACTGAAGACTAAAAGACTAGCTTGAACCGTCCACCATTTGGTGGCTTCGTATTGCAGATTCTACATCAAATCAACCAATCTATTTGGGAAGAAACCAAGAGTGATTCTTTAAATAGGAACACAATCTTGAAAAAAAATAGGAGATTCATATTGGAACGGCAATTCTTTAAATCAGAACAAAATTATCTGGAGAAAGAAGGGTAGCAAATGGACGTGAAACCAAGCCCAATCATCATCTCCGTCATTGTAGTGTCATTCACAATACTAGTTGTGAGAGTACTGAATTGGGTTTGGTTTAAGCCCAAGAGGCTGGAGAAATTCTTGAGGAAACAAGGGATCAATGGGAATCAATACAGGGTTTTACTAGGAGATATGAAAGACTTCATCACCGCCATGAAACAAGAGCAGCCCAAATCCATCGATTTTTCCAATGATATTTCATCTCATGTGTTTCCATATTACCACAAAATCATTGCCAAGTATGGTAAGATTTCGAATGAATGACTCACACGAACTATATATACAAGCAACTTTTGATGGTTCTTTGATCCGAAAAACAAATCTTTTATGTTAGGCTTCCGTTCTTTTCAGATAGGTTTTGCTCATACAACCCTTATATGGCCTAATTTCTAAGTTTTGATCTGAATTTCATTTGATTAATCAAAATCAGGCAAAAGTTCTATTGTATGGTTTGGACCTTCACCAAGATTGAATATCGCTGATCCTGAGCTCATAAAGGAGATTCTAACAAAACCAAAGGTATTTCACAAGCCAGTTCCAGACCCTATTGGTGAAACAATTGTGGGAGGACTTCTTTATCTCGAGGATGAGAAATGGGTGAAACATAGGAAAATCATCAATCCGGCCTTCCGTATGGAGAAGTTGAAGGTAAATTATACATGCATCTAACCTTTTTTTTTACTAGACCACCATAGTTGCGCAAAAAACACTAGTCCCTCCTAGGTTCTTAAGAATTTTCAAGAAGTATGAACCTTTTTTCCTGCTTTCTGATGTCGAATTTGAGTTTCTATTCTGCAGAGTGTGATAGGGGCAATGTGTCTGAGTTGTTCTCGCATGATAGAGAAATGGGAAGCATTGGCTTCTGGTGCTGAAAAAAGCACAAGTGAGATTGATGTCTGGCCTTATATTGAAGACTTATCCGGCGATGTGATTTCTCGGACTGCATTTGGAAGTAGTCATGGAGAAGGTAGAAAGATATTTGAGCTTCAGAAGGAACAAGTTAAACTTGCTCTCAAACTCATGCAGTTCTCTTTTATCCCAGGATGGAGGTAATTTATTATTTGGGAGATATATTTTGATAATTAGCCCCTCGAGGCATTGGTTTTCAAGTAGCAACCCTTTCCCAAGATTAATAGTGGGGTCAACACTTGGCAGACATTTTCCAACCAAAACAAATAGAAGAATGAAATCAGTAGTCAGAGAAATTCATTCCTTGCTAAAAGGAATTATCAGCCAAAGACAGAAGGCAACAGAAAGAGGAGAAAGCTTCAACGACTTATTGGGTATTTTAATGGAATCTAATTTAAAAGAAATTCAAGAACATGGAAACAATAACATGGGAATGAGTATTGAAGATGTTATCGAAGAGTGCAAGCTGTTCTACTTTGCCGGGTCGGAGACCACTTCTAATTTGCTGGTGTGGACGATGATATTGCTGAGCAAACACCAGGATTGGCAGGCTTCCGCGAGAGACGAGGTTTTGCAAGTTTTTGGAAGGAAGGAACTAACTTTTGATGGACTGAACCAACTTAAAATTGTAAGATGCTTATTTTTTCATAGCTTCAATCTTATTCTATGCTACATTTCTTTTTAGCTCCTCATATTTCATTAGTTTGGATGCAATTCACTAGTAAAGATTTAGAACTAAAAGTTTTCTTGGTCGTAAGCCTGCTCGCATACAATCTAGTGTAACAAAAATGGAAGAAAATGTGTGTACGTATACATATGCATAAACTCTACACTTGTAGGTAACCATGATTCTCCAAGAGGTTCTGAGATTGTACCCATCCGTTCCCGTTATCGTTCGAGCACCCGCAAAGACTGCTAAACTGGGAAACATGAATCTGCCATTGGGGGTGCAGTTGACCCTTCTGATTGGATTACTCCACCGTGATCCCAAGATATGGGGAGATGACGCCAACGTATTCAAACCACAGAGATTTTCGGAAGGAATTTCAAGCGCAGCAAACACAAAACATTTCTCCTATATACCATTCAGCTCTGGTCCTCGAGTCTGTATCGGCCAAAACTTTTCGATGATTGAGGCCAAAATAGCTATGGCGATGATATTACGACGCTTCAAATTCGAGCTGTCGGCCTCTTACAAGCATGCTCCCTTCTCAATTATCACTCTCCAGCCACAGCATGGTGTTCCTCTGATCCTGCAAAAGCTCTAACTAGAGATTCTTTATCATGTTATTCTTTTTCACATTCTTGGATTTGTATTATTGTTTTCCAGTTACAAATTACGGCTGCATAAATATTCTGAATTTTTTGTGGATATATAATATTAATATATGCTACAAAATTGTTAGATGTACTAATCCATTCAGCATTATGTAATGATACTAAGAGTACAGAGGCAAAAATAAAATTAAATAGATTACACAATTATCATTGGATTATGCTACATATAAAACGGGGGGTTACAAATTGTGTTACACATTACAAAGCTATCTTAAATGCACTTTTAAAATATATTTTCCAAATACAGTGCAAATATAATTTTGTAATTTCAAATCCATGAGTAGGTCTATTATGATACGGTCTCACAAATCTTTATCTGTGAGACGGGTCAACCCTACCGATGTTCACAATAAAAAATAATACTTTTAGCACAAATAGTAATATTTTTTCATGAATGACCCAAAAAAGAGATCTGTCTCACAAAATACAACTTATTAGACCGTCTCACACAAGTTTTTGCTCAAATCCACTTTGTAACCCAATTTATAACTTTAATTGTATATATAACCTTTTTCATTATAATTTAGTAAATGGAATGTAAATGTTACCATAAAAATTTTTTTAAAAAAAAGAACGTAAATGTCTAGCATTTTTTAACGTTTAATATGTGAGAAAATACAATATAAATTAATACTCATTACCTCTCTACGTTTTAATACACATGTGACATTTATCAAATGATCAATTTTTTTGAATTTAATGAGATACTCAATTAAACATATTATATTAAAACATAGAAAAATTGTTACATAATCACAATAGAATATTTTTTGTTGTATCACCATCTGATTGTGATCTTGTCACTTATGAGCTCAAAATTTTGATTAAGAATTACTGCATTATTTTATTTATTATATATATATATATATATATATATATTGAGTGTGGGGAGTTTATTTTATTTTATTTTATTAAATTTAAATTAACATTTGTGGAAGGTGTGTGTATATATATATTGAGTGTGGGGAGTTTATTTTATTTTATTTTATTAAATTTAATTTAACATTTGTGGAAGGTTTGTATTTACATATATTATTACTATTACTATTATTAATCTTTGTAACAGAGACAAAAGGCTCTTTGTGTTATAATCTTTTTTTCTCTTACTATATATTAATAAAATATTGTAATTATAATGTAATAGCTCAGTGGATAAAATGTTGATTATTCAGTAGAAACTTATGCATTTAATCCATTTGATGCATTTTATTGAGCAACTCTCATTTTATTTAATTTAATTTTTTTAGAATTTAGTATTTCAAAATCGCAGGTTAATCACTAACTATTTTTCATAATTACAATATGATTCTCATTTAAATATAAATCAAATTAATTATATAAAAACTATACAAGCATGCCTACCAAAAATCATTAATATTTATTAAGTATATTTAAAATAGAGCAAAGGGGTGTCGTGGTCTGTTATTTGTTTTTTAAACTATTAATTTTTAAAATTACAATTTAGTTATTTTGTTGTTTAATTTCAATATTTTAAATTATAATTTAATTTCTCGTTAATTTTTATAATTATTTTATTTCAAATTCATGGTACACTAGTTTAAATGAAAATGATGAGCGCAAAAGACGGGAAGCGGAAGAATGAGGAAAAGATTACTCAAAATTGCTTTCTTCTTGCCAACACCAATCGCTTCCTCATTCAAGTGCTCCTACAGATTCTTGAGCACTTACTATAATCTCCAAGGATCGATAGGCCTGCGAGAAATCGGCGTCTCTGAGGCAACTACGAACTATCCGGCCCAAAGTCTTTCAGCTCAGGACTTTTCATTTTCAAGGCATTCCATTTCCGAAGCTAAACTCGAAGACTTTGAGTCGCGTAAGTGTTCAAAGGACACGTTTTCGATAATATCTGCCTTAAAGAATTATAATGATCAGTTGGGAGAGAAATCCCAGAAATTCTTAAGACAGTTTAGAGAGAAAATGTATGAGAATTTAGTGGTTGATGTTTTGACAAATGTTCCAAATTCGGAATTGGGTGTCAATTTTTTTTGTGGGCCGGCAGGCAAATAGGATAGAGCTGTTAGGTTGCAATGACATAGAGTTGGAGAGGCCCGCAATCTTTTGGAGACAATGATAGCCAATGACTGTGAGCCTAAACGTTTGGATCTTGCTTTAAAAGTATTGGGAAAAATGTTTGAATGTTCCTGTCCTCCCAATGTTGTACATACACAGAGATGATCGATGGTCTCTGTAAAGTCGGGAAGACAGATGAGGCATACAAACTAATGTTGACGATGGAGGAAAAGGATCGTAATCCAAATGTTGTGGCTTACATGATAGATGGCTTTGGAAAGGCCGGTAAAGTTGATAGAAGCCTTGAACTAGTCCAGGTATTTTGTAATCCGCCACTTTACCATGTGAGCAGAGTGTGAATCTATAAATTTGTGCAAGTTTTTATAAATTTCATTTGACTTGATTGACATTAATTTCCCTTGTTACACGTTTAAAACAAAACAAATAGGGCATCTCAAGAATAAAATACTTTCTCCGTTCCACAACAAACATTTTGTGATGTCCAAGTCAAACCGAGTGATTAATTGCCAGTAAATTTAAATGAACTACTGAATCAAACCCTGATATATATTTGAATGTGCGAGTATATTTAGCTCAAAAGAGAAATTGCAATGACTCGAAGAGAAAATAATTAGAGACAGCAGATGAACAAAAATACCATGTAACACAAGCTATCTGAGAGTAGAAGTGCATCGGCCCATCTGTCAGTTTTTATAAGTTCTTTGACAAGACCAACAAAGACGGCCAATTCAGGAATTTCTCCTCTTTCCATCATATCTGCGTATAACTCAAATGCAATTAAAGAAGAATACACATTCATGGCAGTGGATGAAGAGATTGGAAATAATTTAAACTCTTTAAGTAGCTCAAAAGCAATTTCCAGTCTTCAAGCCTTCTGGAAGCTATCAATCAAAATTTTGTAAGCCGGAGCAAGGGGTGTTGAATCATATTTACCAATTTCATCTACTAATTGAAGGCTCAATATCAACTCCTTAGAATAGCTTACCACGAAGTAATTTGGCCAATGTACTTGTTTCATATCCTGCAGAAGTTGGTAAGCCTAATCCAGACGGCCAGCACCACAACAATGGTTTATTAAAACCCTATAGGAGATGTAATTAGGAGCACATCCCTTGCCGACCATCTCTTATGAGTTTCATGTTGTGAATGGAAACAAAAAAAAATTTTATCTTAGTTTTCATGAATGTGACAGCTGGAGTTCTTCAAAATTTTAACCCCACTTGGAAATCTTTCTGTTTCAGAGGTCTGTCAAAAAGAAAAATACATCTGATCATAGATTATATATAACAAAGATAGTCTAATTGTAAACAGCCCCCTACGTTATCGGTATGAAACCTCGTATCAAGAACAAAGATCCCCCCACAGATTATAGAACTTTTTTCTGAAAAATAGTGGACTAAAATCGTTTCTTTTAAAAAAAAGGAAATTAGGGCCACAAAATGGTGGAAGTACCAGAAAGGACCCATTCGTAGAAGAGGTTTTAACATATAATATAGGGCAATTTCCAAGTGAGAAACACACAGAAGAAATGTGTGAAACTTTGAAGTTTGAACAAGCCCTCTTACAAAGTAATAAATCTAGGCCGGGTGAAATTGAGCTCTCTCGTTAACAATATCGGTCGAGGGAACCCATTGGATCGGCCAATCCACGGAGAAAAACGATTCATCAAATCAGCGAAGAAAAATAATGTGAGACCTTTCTCAGAGCAAAAAAGAGTTACATACATACAATCAATTTGCTATCGAGAAAGGCCCCGACCATCGCTTTCTGCCGGCAACGGAGCACGAGCGCCACAGTTGATATCGGCGTCATGTTCTCTCAAAGGCAATGTTAAAATCAAAGAACCCTAAACCCTCCGGCTTTTATAGGAAGCCCCTAGCCTTTAGCTGGGTCTGACCCGACTATTTTGAATTATTGGGCTTTTTATTTTATTGCTTACGAATTTGTGTCATTTAATTCAATGATTTAGAGAAACAAACTCTCCGCTTTTTTGACATTATTTGAACCGAATAATACGATGCATGTAAAACGATACAAAAATTCCGTTGGACAAATTCAACTTCTTCCATTCAGTTGCTTAAATCTTCTTGTGGAATCAATTCAAATTGTTTGGATAGTATTCAAGTTTTTTGCTTGAAATTATGATTATATGGACCAAATATCCATAAGGGAGTAAATGTTTTTCATAGTGCATCAGATAAGGTTGAAAAAAACTCAATTATCTAGGTACACAATTTTGAGGATGAAAAAATCACCGCAGAAAAAAAAAATAATTAAGAGCATACACTCATAAAAAATATTGAGATGACAAGAAGAAAACATTGCAATATAAGGTTGAACCAGCAAAAACAAAAACTCATGAACCACACATCAGTAATAAAATGTACATAAAAATTATAAGCTTTCCACTCGAAAATATTCTAAATAATCCGGGTATAAAAATTTGTGGCTCACCACAGAGTATAATATTTTGCTCATAGCAAATTCAGTCAAGACAAAATTCACCAAATACTTAGACGTAAAGATAGAATTGAGGTCAGACGGATGTTAAGTCCAGCAAGATATTTCTCATTCCCGTCCTAAAACAATAAATCAGCACCATAACAATCGAAGATTGAACCCTAAAGCAGAGCAGCCAACAATCAAATGACTAATCCAGAAAATAGTGCATACAGTCTAGCAAAGGCAAGTAAAGCAAAAGCATAAAGGCGACATTTTTCTCAACCAGCAACACGTCACCGTAAAATTCAACGTTGGCAGCATGCTAGGTCCGTACGCCTTCGAATGAAATACGGAAAAAAAAAGGTTCGAAACACTAACAAAAATATTAAAAAATCAAACGTAATAATATATTTTTTGATGAAATGAAGAATAGTACTAGCGTTTTAGAGACTGAAACACCGAAAATAATTAAGATGTTTTAATATATTATCCCTAGAAAATAATAATAATAATAATATTATTATTATTATATCATCATCAATTGTACGAGTAATAAAATAATGAAAATCAATATAAATTTGTAAGTTAAAGTTTAGTTTTCATTATTCTTTTGAGGAGGCTAATCTTATTTCCTATAGTTAATCATATAAAAGGGAAATTATAATTTTGAAATAATATAATTCATAGTTCGTCATTGTATAGTTTGTTCTTCAAGACACAAAGAACAAATACATAACACCAATCATATTTCATTGTTTCCTATATGCTTAAGGGTAACCTATGAATATACAGATGGAATAGTTACTTCCAATGATGGAACTTCCACAAGAAAAATACCATCTCCAGTGTATGTGGTCGAATCAACCAAGAACCGATTAGATGACACCATATTCTATGATCATCGTATCCGTTCCAAGTTAAAGTTAACCATTCGTTCAAGTGCAAATTTAAAGGGGCTCGGGGGAAGGCATTGAAGATTCCGAACAGCTTGATCAGCTATTTCCCGAGCCAATTCCTGAGCCCTCTCGATACCACCAGAGTTCTTGACGAAAGATATGGCCTCTTCAAGTGAACCCATCTCACTGAACTCGGATTCGATCATATCCCTGAGTTTCTTTTCTTTCTCCAACCCAAATATTACGGGAGCTGTCAAGATTCCTTTGGCCAAATCACTGCCAGCAGGCTTGCCAAGTTGCTCGGCTGATTGAGTAAAATCCAGTACATCATCGACTACTTGGAACGATAGACCTAAATTTTTACCGTACTGATACATCTGTTCGGTGATATCGCTGTCAACTCCACTGAAAATGGCGGCTCCTTTAGTGCTAGCAGCGATCAAGGATGCTGTTTTATAGTAACTTTTTATTAAGTATTCATCCAGTCGAGCATCACAGTCAAACAAACTTGAGGCCTGCTTTATTTCACCGCTTGCAAAGTCTTTAATGACCTACAAAATGATTCATGTAATGAATTCTACTCATCAGATTTTCATTTTTCTGATGTTTTCCGATTAAACATTGGGTTTGTCTATATATGATATAATCTGCAAAAATTTGCATCTTTGACCATTTTAATGCATGAGCGGAATCCAGCTTACCTGACTGATAAGCTTAATGACATCAAGATTTTCAAGATTGGCCAGGTACCATGACGCTTGTGCAAACATAAAATCCCCAGCCAGAACAGCTATTCTCGTACCATATATTTGATGGACCGTTTCCTTTCCTGCAAAAGAATCGATATATCAAACATGCCAGCCAAAAATTTCAGTATAGGTATCGAAGCAAAAGGCGTTTATACTTTATAGTACAAAATTGTTAAACGTAGACCATTGAATTTTAAAATGGTAGATATACACTGAAAAGAACCAATTTCCAGAGGCCAAAATAATTATCAAATCTGATTCTAAAATATATTCCTAAGAATGCTAATTAAGATAAACAAATACAATGATTCTAGATATTCAACTTTCTAAAATAGACTCCGTATAGTCTTCATAAGGTCAAAAGTAGGAAGCTAACCTCTCCGCAAGTCACTATCATCTAACACATCATCATGTATCAAACTTGCAGTGTGGATCATTTCAATTATTTCTGCCAACCTTCTATGTTCTTTCGTGAGTTCCCTGAAACCATTACGGCCACCCATATCATACATATAAATGGCTTAAATTCTGACTTTTGATACAAGTACATTAGATAACAGGATAGAGCTTACTTTAAGCCAGCGATCTCCGCAGTTGCTCTAGAAACTAGGAAACTTAAAGCCGGTCGCATCCTTTTGCCCCCAGCTCCAAAGATTTGCTCAGCAGCAGACATCAAAACTGGGTTTTCTGCACCAACGATCTAACAATGACTCTTAATGAGTTTTTGAATAAAATTTAAGATTTACTTTTATTCTCCAACATGCATAGTCAAATGCTGAACTGCGTCTAAATTTTTTTTAACACTTTTTACGGAGCCAATTGGTGAAGGACTTCGTATGACCAAACAAGTTAAAACTAGTGGCCTGGAGGATATCAGACATACTGACTGAATATATAGAAAATCGTAATGAAGAAAAAATAAATCAATGAAAATAAACAACCACAGATTTAGTGAGGGGGATAGCAGTTTACTTTGAAAGCTACATACTAAGGAAAAATTCGTGTGAAATATAATTTGAAGGCAATGATTGTTTTAGGAAAAAATGATTATTAACTTTAATACGATCTGCCATGTCCTGTCCAGTGACACATGGACTTGACAATCTCTTGATAAATGTAGTTTCTCTTCCGTTTTGCCCATTATGAACATACTTTTGCAATGCATACTAATATCAAACTTACTGATTGGAGATTTTTGTTAAGTGTCAGTAAATCATCTGCTACAACTTCAAACGAATCAGCTATCGAAGAACGGCTCGTTAGCTCTTCAGTCAAATCCTGCACCAGTGGGAGACCAGATGAAATTCCTGCAATGGCACAAAACAGCCCATGATTCAAACTTTAAAATGTCAGTTAAGATTGGAATTTGGACCTAATTCAACCCCAAAAGCTAGCTCAAGGGGAAGATTGTATAAGTCCATATATGTAACTAACAGGTATTTTATTCAACCGATGTGTGACAACTAACACACCTCTTCAAGCCCAGAAATGAACATCTGGAGTGTGAAATTTACAAATGACCCGACTATGAGCAGAACGAGTGTCCAACTATAGGCAGTCCAACATATATCGATGGAACCTTGGCTCGGATAGTATGTTTTTAAGATTGGAACTTGGACCTAACTTAACCTCAAAAGCTAGCTTAAGGGTGGAGAATTATCCAAGTCCATATTTGCAACTCTCAAGTATATTATTCAACCGATATGGAACAACTAACACACATCCCTCACGCCCAAAAATGAACATTTGGAGCGTGAGTTTACAATGACTATGGGCAGAGCAGGTGACCCAATTATAGTCTATAGACAGTCCAACATATATCGGTGGAATCTGATATCATGTTAAGATTAGAACTTGGACCTGACTCAACCTAAAAACTAGCTCAAGAGAGGAGGATTGTCTAAATTCATATATGTAATGATTTTATTCAATCGAAGTCGGACAAGACATCGGACCAGAATCCAGTTTCAGTAGCGGTTTAATACCAGAAATAAGCTTGAAATAGAACTCATAGCATCTAAACAAAGTCTCGTTCTAGCACATCATAAAAAGATAAAAACTTTCATTACCATTGAGACAAATTTCTGAAGTCTTAGTCGAAAACACGCGACGCTGCCCTACGTCACGCCTGTGACACGACAATTTCCGACCTTTGGAGCCTCTTTTGACATTCCTCAGCACGCCCTTGGCACAATTTCTTACAGAAAAACGATCAAAAGAAGCATTTGAAGAGCACCCACAAACCACAAAAACCAAAGTTGTTCTTGCGAGCTCAAGACTTTGGCATGTCATTGACAGCATCATATAACTAATATTTTAACTACAAAAAAGTACCCAATATTCCTCTACAATCAAGAACCCACTTGAGAACTTCTCATCGCACAAACACCCCCGAATCAAAAAACTCCAATCGAAATATAAACAAAAATTGGATCTTTGGATATAACCCTGTAAAATAACCAAAAGTGTGGAGAGGTTGAGTTGATAAGCTTCTCTCTTCGAACCGGGAAGAGAAGTTGAGGTTCAAAAAATTCCAATAGTGCACATATATGGCAATGTTCGAATGGAGCAAAAAAACCCACATAAACATTCCAATAGTGCACGTATATAGCAATATTCGAGTGGAGCAAAAAAATCCCACATAAATTTAAAGTTTATATTTTATAATATAATAGCCCATTTCGTGTGGTACTTTTTTTAAACGAAAAAAAGTTATCTTTGTTTTTATTTTAACATATTTTAAGAAAAATAACATTTTTAAATTAAAGTTAAAATTACTTTTTATTAGAAAAAAATAATAGGTTTTTAGGGGTAAACTGTTTAAAATAAATTTGAATATTCAAATAACCGAGAAGTATATTAGTCTTAATATTTTATTCTATGTTTTTTAAAATTAAAATAAAATTAACTGGTTGGATGTTTTAATTATTAAATGATCAAATTTTATATTGATATGTCAACTTATGGGATGACGAAAAGATATGTCCGTTTAATATGAGTGCTAAATAATTGATAGATATAAGATGTTTATATAGCGTTATTATTTATCATGAAAATTCATTTGAGATACTTTTACGAGTCAATTTTGTGAGACAAATATTCTATTTGGGTCACCCACGAAAAAAAATTTATTGCTTATCCGAAAAGTATTACTTTTATTGTACATATTGACACAGTTAACCCGTCTCATGAATAAATATCTGTCTCACAACTTTATTTATTATATAGTATTTATTAATATTTGGTTGAACAATATATATTTATTTTATAAATTATATCAAACAATACACAAAGATACATGATATTTAAGAAAAAATATTGAAATAAATAATAGTAACTATAAATAATTATTGGAGTGGAATGACAGTTAAGAAAGACAATAGATTGCCATAGGGGTAGTTCAATATATCATATATCGTATCGAAAAATTCGATTTAGAAACATTATATTCATATCGTAAAATATATCAAAATCTTGATAGCATATCGATTATACCGAATATTTTCGGTATACCTATATATCTGTACAACAACGATATTATGTCGTTCATACGGAAATTTTTTTTTTTAAAAGATTAGATATCTGTAAAAATTCTTCCCTAGAATCAAATTAGAAGTGCTGCTTCATCAGCATCAAATTGGGTTCACAATTAGACTCCAAACAATTGATTCTATAACTAGAATTTAAACGGACTTCATCATCACAAAAAGGAATTTACACAATAGATCATCCAACATTAGCCATTTCAACTTGATTTGCACAGGCTTAACTTTGTTCTCTCTGATAAGTCCTTTAGATCAACTAAATACTGATCAAATCCGAGTATCGAAAGTGCCAGTAAACTGATATATGCAAAAGTGGAGATTAATCCTATGCTTCTTCAAGTACAGAACTTCAAGTTAGTTTTTAAAACAAGTCCGATTTTAATGAGTTTGAAATTGAGATACTCAATCTCCCTTCCAAACCACTTTCTGCCCACCTCGCTCTAAAATCAGTGTGTTCATAATCGTGTTTGTTTTCATGAAACAATAGATGATTTAATTTTCCTTTTTTCTTTTATCTGGAACTAAAATTTTAAAGGTCAAATATAACAGAAGAAATTTAGCGAAGATAAATTTTAATTAATGATCGAAAAATATTAATATCAACTACAGTAAAACCTCTATAAATTAATAACATTTCTTAGATACTATTTATTCCGGCCTCCGTTTGGTCCAGTTTGCTAAACTGATAATTTTGATAAAGTAATAAGTAATTTTTTTCGGAATACCCTTATTTAAATTTATGAGCAAGTCTCTTGTGAGACGGATCAACCCTAACGATATTCACAATAAAAAGTAAATATTCTTAGCATAAAAAGTAATATTTTTTCATGGATGACCCAAATAAGATATTCGACTCACGAAATTGATCCGTGAGACCGTCTCACAAGAGTTTTTGTGTAAATCTATAATCCCCTCCATATCATAAATTAACAGATCTTCAAAATTAAAATATAACTAGCACAATTTAGCTAAATATGATTCCAATGTTGTTTGTTTTTTTAAAAAATTTGAATTTAGTTGATTCTTCTCTTACCTTTTTCATTACATTACATCCAAAAGCGTTGGTATTGGTTCTCGAACTACAACAAAAAACAAAATTATGAAGTATTATTGTTGTCATGAGTGCTTTCTTTCGTGTAATTGATTCTAAAAGTACTTTTTATTCACATTAAACAATTAATTTTATTCAATTAATCAATACAATATAATATTATTTAATGATTACAAACAATTAATCTCACAAATTTATTTTTATAAATATTATATACGTACGCAACAAATTTTATTTTTCATATTAGTTCAATGAAAATTAATGGTATTTTACATATTAAATTTATGTTTGTTGAATCAAAAAAACACTCCGTAAAATAATGAAATATTAATTTATCGAATAATCAATATCTATCTCAATTAAAATTCGATGATCTCAACATTATTACAACATCAACTTAACGTAAAAAAAAAAAACATTTGTTGCATGCAGTGACGGAGCCAAGTTTTTATTTCTACCTAGACTAGAATTTTTTAAATCATGATTGATCTAATATTGACAAATGTAACACCGGTCTAACGGAAAATAAGACAAAATTTTATGTATAAAAAATATCGGAAAAAAACAAGTCACCTGGACTACCGTTCGGACGGAACAACACATGACTCCGCCGGTGGTTGCATGATCATCTCACTAGTTAATTTAAATTACTGATTGAATAGACAATGAGTATATATGTGTGTCTTAATATAATCGAGACACACGAATCATCCACACGACACCATACATAATACTGTTGTTATCGTGCCGTAAGTGATTGGCAGACCTCATCCTAGATTGTGAAGTGAAAGCTCTTTGTTCTGCGTACAATAATTAATGTTGACGTGGTCATAATTTTGACATTGATGATACGGGTATTGTTCTTCAGTTCTCAGCCGTTGATTTTTTTTGTGTTCAGTTCTTGGGTATTTTTTTAGTACCACATTTCCACATGAAGTGTATCACATTTTGTATGACATAGTAACACAATTTTGTGGGTAGAGAGTGAACCCAAAGAAATATTTTGATTAAAGATTTTTCACCAACCTTGATGATAAGGCATGTTTTGGTTACAACTCGTAATCAACTAAAATTTAATATTTTAATGAGAAGTTGAAATATTATGTTTCGATCATAGTTAATACAGATAGTCTCAATTCATGTCACACATAATACTTTTTTCGTTAGAAGACAAGAGATCAACTTCGACATGCATAGATATTTGGCAGAATTTTTTACAGGGAAAGTAGTATATTTTGATTCTTCTGACACATGGAAAATCATAGAGGCCATGGGAAATAAGTTACTCAAACAAAATCATATAATCGATCAAGTACGGAATTTGAAAAAATATATATTTAATATTAAGCTGGTAGTTCATATATTTTGGGCAAAACTTATTGTCATAAGTTATAAAAAAAAATCATGTATATAAATTAAATATTTTTTTATTTTAATTATGATAACAACCGACTAATGTATATTTGGTCCCCTTTAAAATCTTCGGCTTGTGATTATTTTTGTGTATCTTAATTAGAAATTTGAATATAAATATTTTTTAGTATGCTTTTAAAAAATTTAAAAATTTTAATCAAAATTTATTCATCAAATAAATAACAATTTTTTTATTTTTTGAAAAATATTTAATTATTATCTTATCAATAATAATTTTAATCAATAAAAAAAATCAATTTAACAGACATAAAAATGTTTTCTAATTTCTATCTATTGAACTGTTATTTTAAATGATATAAATATTTTTGATATAATAAATTTTATAATAATATCCGTACCACGCGAGGCCCCAAATATTTCCTCGTTTAATAAACGCGTGCCGAACAAAGCTCTTTCCGCTCACCGAATCTCCCATCGATCCTCTTCTCCTCCACCATCAGATCTCCAAACCCTAACCCCACTCTGTTTTCGCCTAAATCTACTTTCTTGGATCTTCTGCGACGAGAAGAAATCGGAGTATTGATTGTGGTGAATTTGTTGGAGTCGGTGGAGATTTCACGTTGCAGTGACTAATTTATCGATAGATTGTTTGAATTCGTTGCTTTGTTTCATCTATCGCTTCCGAAGTGATATTGGTGATTTCGCGGAGTTTTTGGGAAATAAGAGAAAGTATGCAGCAACAGGATCAGAAGAAGAAGGTTTGTCATTCAGTATTTTGTGTTGTTATTTCTATTTTATATATCTTCGTTTGGGGAAGATGACTCTTTCAGAAGTTTCTATGTGTTCTTTTATCAAGTTTAAATTTAAAATTTTGATGTACAAATCGATGTGATTGGCCACTGGGTCTTTTAGCTTTATGTACATACCCATTTTATTTTTTTAGATTGCAAACGAGAATATAGATTATATTTGTGTTGACCTTTTTGAACCAAATAAGGGAAAGAAAAGAGGTCGTTGCCTCTTGTATGAGTCTTGCTACTTTGTCCATACTCAGATATACTATGTTGTTCATTGCCCTAAATTTACATTGATGCTAATTTACTTTGACTGGAGTCTAATCTGGAATCTTGATTTTACTGGTTTATGGTTTTCTCATGCATTGGTGATTATTTTACAGATTTCTAAAGAGATTGAATTATTTACCGAGTATGGAGAAGCCAACAGATACAAAATTCTGGAAATAGTTGGAAAGGGAAGTTACGGTGTTGTTTGTGCAGCCATTGACACGCACACTGGGGAAAAAGTGGCGATAAAGAAAATAACAAATATTTTTGAGCATATATCTGATGCTATTCGGATTTTACGTGAAATTAAGTTGCTTCGGCTTTTGCGTCATCCTGATATTGTCGAAATTAAACGGATCATGCTACCACCATCTAGGCGGGACTTTAGAGACATTTATGTTGTTTTTGAGCTTATGGAGTCTGACCTTCATCAAGTTATTAAAGCTAATGATGACTTGACACATGAGCATCACCGATTTTTTCTTTATCAGATGCTCCGCGCGCTGAAATATATGCATACAGGTGATGCTATATTAGGCTTTGCTTATATGATTGTTGGATTACACTCAATTAGAACTTTGATGATACTCCTAATAATCCTTTGTCCAACGATGTTATGCACATATCATACTTGGTTGCTTGTATTGATCATTTCTTGATCACTGAATCTTTAATTTGAATGTGGGTGGTGAAATGGTTCTTTATTTTTAACACCATATGGTTCAGCTAATGTGTATCACAGAGATCTAAAACCAAAGAATATATTAGCAAATGCCAACTGCAAACTCAAAATTTGTGATTTTGGACTGGCAAGAGTGGCTTTCAATGACACCCCGACAACAATTTTTTGGACGGTACATTGTACTTCATACAGCTTGATTTCAGTTTTTTTGTTTCCTCGTTTATAGCTGAAGTGTATTTTGACAGCCGATCATTTTCTTCATGAATTGTACCATGTTGCAGGATTATATTGCTACAAGATGGTATAGAGCTCCCGAGTTATGTGGATCTTTCTTCTCCAAGGTAATGATGTGTGCCATGCCTTCGTATTGTTCCTTTATCAATTTTGATTTGAACACATGGTTCCAAATCAATGTTAAGTGGTATTCTAGCAATCAATACTTCTTTATTTCTTTTATGTAACATTGTCTGATTGTGTAATCATATTGATGTGGGCCATGTGACCCTTTAAAATATTGTAAGATTTTCTTCAATTGGGTTTTTGCATGTACGTGACATTTCTGGCTCCACTTTTTTTCATTATCGGGTGTTCAAAAAGTATATATGCATTTACATGTTGTCTGCATACCCTTGTTTCTTAGCTTTCCCTCCTTGTTGGACCAAGCATAAGTCTGTGGACTGTGGGACTCTAAGGTGTAGCCGGAATTGTGGTTTCACGCATTGTTTAAGGGACTTTTTCTGGCTGTGGTAGCACGTGACTTGTTTATTTTAGTACCGAGTGCATGTATTTAGAGTGCATCAACGCTGTAGTAATTGTAGATTAAAATAATTTTGTTCAGGGAGGACTATTGAACTCTCACGGAAGTTGAAATTTCTGTGCTCTGAGGTAATTGAGTCGGGTCACATCTTTTTCTTGGAGGATTTATTGATTTCGTGATTCATGCTCACGCTTTTTTACATATTTCTCGCAGTATACACCTGCTATTGATATTTGGAGTATTGGATGCATCTTTGCCGAAGTCTTGACAGGAAAGCCATTGTTTCCTGGTAAAAGTGTTGTGCATCAGCTGGATTTGATTACTGATTTTCTTGGGACACCATCAGCAGATACAATTTCTGGAGTATGGGATTTCACCCTCTTATTGTGATATTTTATTCTTTGTATTTTTTCAAAACAGGAAGCAAATATTTAATCCTGGATGCAGGTACGCGATGAGAAGGCAAGGAAATATTTATCAGATGTGAAGAAAAAGTACCCAGTGCCTTTCACCAATAAGTTTCCAAATGCAGATCCTTCAGCTCTCAAATTGTTGAAAAGGTTGTTAGCATTTGACCCAAAGGATCGCCCAAGTGCTGAAGAGGTAAATATTCCTTGTAAATATATATTTTCATTCTATCATATTCTTGATGTTACTTTAAGCATATCCTGAAGTGAGTTTGGTGTATGTGTTTATTAGGCATTGGCTGATCCATACTTCAGGGGACTCGCCAAAATTGAGAGGGAACCTTGTTGTCAGCCAATCTTAAAGATGGAATTTGAGTTTGAGAGACGACGAGTAACAAAGGAGGACATCAGGGAATTAATATTTCGGGAGATATTGGAGTACCACCCTCAGTTACTGAAGGACTACATGGCAGGAAATGGTGGCATGAGTTTTCTCTATCCTAGGTATCTAATTCTCACTTGAACCTATTGAGGTGATACCTGTCTGGCTATTGACAAAGAGCACTTTGTCATCTGTTCTTTCTGTTATATAGTGCTATTGGTCATTTCAAGATGCAATTTGCATATCTCGAGGAAAATTTTGGAAAAGGTGGGCCTGTGATTCCTCCTGAGAGAAAGCACGATTCTCTTCCAAGGTGAGTTTTTAATCCGATGCTGCATCCGTTTCATTATTTTTCTCCTAGTTGATGAAAAAGATGGAGATAATTTTCTCGGAAGTTGATGAAACAAAATAATATCGAAAAAATGTTAATTATTCGTGAAATTTATGTGCAGCATGTCGTATGAAGTCACTGCTGAAAATAGTTGCAGGTTGAAGTTGGTGAAAAGGCCTATCTTTGAACAGACAGCTGTTTTTTTAAAATCTTTTTTCCTGACTCGTCCCCTTTCTCCTTGTTATTCTTCACTCAAATGATTTATAGCATTTGCTCTATAAATTTTTACTTCCCCAATCCATTTTCTCATGTTGTCTTGCCTGCCAGGGTAGGGTTTTTTTTAGTTGGTTTCAAGCAAGGAAACCAGGTTTCTGAAGTCCATTTATAAGTTTTTTGGTCATGCATGCATGCAAACCAGGTTTCTGAAGTCCATTTATAAGTTTTTTGGTCATGCATGCATGAAAACCAGGTTTCTGAAGTCCATTTATAAGTTTTTTGGTCATGCATGTATTTGTCTTTAACTTAACAGTCTCTTGCCTTTTTCATTTCATGCAGATCTACTGTCAACACAAGCACAATTCCTCCCAGGCCACAGCCAACCATGTCCACATTTGACCATCGGAAAACTACTGGGGCTATGTCCGGAGGACTCAGGGTTCCAGATTCCAATTCTGGAAATATATCAAGCATTTTGCGACCACCACCACCACGAGTACCTAATGGTATTGACTGTTTTTTTACCTTGCATTTTCCTCTTATTATTATATTGGTTTGTGAAATATTTGTATTGAAGGTTTTTTGAAAAAAAAAAACTGAAAAAAGGCCCCACTATCCTATGACTAGTTATATGAATCGGAAATTAATTGGTACTAAAACATGCTTTTCCTTACAACAGCTCTGAAGTTTTACCCCCTAATGTACTCATTCCTATTACCTGCTATGTGAAACTATTACTATATTTGTCTGCTAGCCTCAAAATAATTACTCAAATCTCCTTTTTGTCTTCTTTGTAGCCAACCAACCAAGAGTTATGGGGCCAGTTTTACCATATGAGAACGGTGGCCACGGGAATGATTACTATGGTGGAAGGGTCCTTCCTCAATCAATATCTCCTCATCACATTCTTAGGACTAGCTCTGGGAAGACTCAAGACAAGTGTACAATTGAAGCCGAGATGGAAGCATCCCAAGTCAAGCAGCAACATATGCCAGTTAAATTTGTAAATGGGATGAGCATTGACATCAATTGTCAAGCACAATCTCAAGAATACAATCCAGCTAAGTTAAAACCCGGGATGAACAATGAAATGAACAGCAACCCGTATCTCCAGCCACAAGCGAAAGTTGGCACCTTGATTAGTCAAATTCCTGTTGCGACAGATTTGTTAAAAGCCCAAACCCGGTTTGTTGTGAATGAAGCTGCTTCTCAACGAAAGATTGGTGTGGCTGTCGAGATTGGATTAACTTAGTTTTTTTTAAAAAAAAATGATCTCGTAGTGAATGAGGGAGTCCTCATGAATGTACAGCATTTTTTAAGTCAATAACGCTGTTAAGACTGTCGGATGGTGGCCGATGGTTAGTTTGATTCATCCATGATTGTCATGGCACGGGTGAGTTTGGTTTACATGTAGAAACTATTGTTTTATTGTCGATTTGTTACTAAGTTAAGCCTGATAGCCGAGTATTCTAAAAATTTGGTCAGCGCGATGAATCTACAATTGGATTACTTGATATTCGATTTCAATTTGGCTTTGGACCAGGTGTTTAAGCAGTATATCACATTGGAATTAAGACTACAACTCATATATCAAACTCTTGAAAATAAGGATGTCATCTTAGAAATGATCCTCAAAATTGGCGCTAAAATCCATTGAAGATACAGCACGATTATTATAGTTAGGTTTTGAAAATGTTAAATCCTCCACAGAAGTACATGAACTCCCGTAATCTGCTTCCACAGCAATAATTCCAAGCTAAATCCACCAACAGAACAATATCTGTCTTTACTCGCATAAGCTCTTCCAACGACCTGAAAATTCCATCAGTCATGATTTGAATGTCATACGATGGAGACAATAAGGTGAATCTACTAGACCGATTGAACAAACTTCTACCGAGAGATGAATCATAACGGGAGGTAAATTGAAATAAGTTGATTTCACAGCAAATAGAACGTAGAGAAAAAAGCCCCAAAAAAATTCTGATCAGAACAGCAGAATGGATAGAATAAAACCAACCTGGGCCAAGACCCTCAGTAGATTAGTGGCACCCTGACTCTCGTCGGAGAGCAGGTCTCAGGTTTGACACATTAGAACTACCTACTTTCTTCGTGATAAATATATAAAAAAAAATAGAATAACAAGTCAGCTGAGCACCTAAAGTTACAACTAAGTCACAGCCTCAAGCAGACTATCTCAAAGAAAAAAACCAGCAAATATTTAAAAATTCCACAGCTAAGTCTAATAAATGATCATAAAAACAATCTGATTGTGAAATACCATCATTAGAATATATAGAAAAAAGCTGTTACCACAATTTATTCATTACATCAAAATACGTATTACAAGATCGGACTGAAACTAAGAGCCTTACGTACCCTAGAGCAAGATTTCTACAAGCTATGCCACCTTGCACACACATAAAATAAAGGTATAATATTCGCATATGGACTAAGGATATAAATAATATTCTTGTCCATCGAGCGCTCTGCCATCTATTGATAACTAACGCAAAAACATATACCAAGGGCAAGGCTACCCTTGAACTCACAAAATTCTGATAAAAATAGAAGAAATTTGAAGGAGCATTAGCCTCGGGCTCTGAGACAAAAAAAATTTGCCCCTAACATTTCTATGTTTAACAAGACAATGCTGCAATAATAGAAATTCTTATTAACAATAGTTGAGCGAAACATACATCATGGCATAAACCAATTTATCTAGGGCCTTGGGCTCTCTGAGCATCATAGGGGCCTTGAGCTCGCTGAGCATCATAGGGGCCCCAAGAACCAGGTCCAGTTCCATACTGGGGATAACCTTCTGTGCCAGTAGGTGCCTGAAACAGGACAAAGATAAGTTTTCTAGTATTTGTGTGAACATAAAAAAACTGACCCCCGAAAAAATTTACAAGGCTTTGTTTTTGGTGCACATCATCTATCACAAAGGAGGAAAATATCCAAGAGTCCACTCCAGACTCTTCTTTGCATTGGAAATAAGGGAGAAAGAGAATGGAGCAGCCCAGATAATAAGCAAAGAACTTGCCTGATGCATTGAATTTGCGGGTACCATGCTATACCTCCCAGAATAAGGATTTCCTGGATATCCCAATTCAGGATTACCGTAATTCACATTATAACTTACTCCTGCAGATTAAAGTTCATAGTTCAAAACAACTTTAAGCCATCTTTCTTAATGAAAAATCACTTGAAAAAGGTAAATACCACTATATGAACCAAAAACAAACCAAGCACATTTGTGGATGATAACGATTAAGCACGATATGTATCATTTAAACATAGATGATGATATAACAGGAGATGGAACACAATGGAGTAAGAGGATCCATACATCGACCTCACTTATTGGGATAAAGGCTCGTGTCTTGTTGCTGTTGTTGTACATTTTATTTTATAATTGAACTTTGAAAACATTTGAACGAAATAAGTCATGAGAGATTATAAGATGATTTAAGCATGTAGTGATTGGTAAAATATTTCATATACGTAGGCATGACTTACTTTTTAAAAGATTTTAAAATAAGTAGGCATGACTTACTTTTCAAAAAAGTATTTTATAAGCTCTTAGCAACTTATTTTCAAATTTTATACGATCTTCTCTTAAAAAAATTAGAGGCAGTTAAAGATATCTTATAAGTTCCTAAACATCTTACAACTTGTTAAAAGGAGCAACTAAACTCAACAAACGGCCTCTTATTCTTTCCAGAGATTTTACCTTCAAACAGTGAACCAAAAATTGCAACTGAACAAGCCAATATATCTGACTCCCGCGAAAATGAGAACTACAAACTTGAAAGAATGTAATTTCTTCATTGTTATGAAACAAGATTCAATTCACAATTAATAAAGGGGAAAGTACGATACATACAAAATATAAAGAAATATTCACCAATGGATCTCCCAATTTCTTTAAGAAAACCAATACCTGGATTCCCAACAGCGGCAGCATGCGCTCTTTTTTCTGCATTAGCCAACTCAGCTCGAAGTTTTTCCATCTCTCTTGCCATTGATATTAACTTATTCTCCATCACCTTACCATGCTCAAAGCTTTCTGCAAATGCTTTCTTCTCATGCTCGATTGCACCCCTGAGAGGACCACAACTTTACTAGCACACACATATAAAAGTATAGGTACAAATATGGACACCTTTTAAGTAAACCGCACCTAGTTTGCTCCATTTCATGCCTCAAGCCTTCAATTTCGGCCTTGATGGCTGGAATCTTCTGCAAATCTGAGGTAACTCTAGACAAATCCTGAGTCATCATTTGGACCTGAGCGTTAAGATCTTGCCTAACAGCTGTTAACTCCTTCATATCCATATGCACTTGCATAAGCTCAGCCCTCATGGTGTTAACAGCATGAAGTTCATTTTCCATCTTAACAGATTTCTCATAAAATTCCCTCATCTGTAACTCATTCTCTGCATGCAGCGATCGAGCAAAATTATGATCACGCTGTAGTTCATACTGGGCAACCTCTAATTCCTGCCTGAGCGCTACATGCGTTGCAGCGAACCTTTGGTTATCAACTAGCAGAGCCTGGATTTCATCATGTTGAGCTGCCAACCTCTCCTTTATGATGACAGGATGAGTTGGGGGCTGTCTGGGGCCTCCTCCTAAACTATAATGAGAATCCCTCATTTCCTCGAGTAGGGAACGATGTGGCACTCCTCCAAGGCCTCTTGAAAAAGGAGATTCTTGCAGTGGAGGCTGAGGCAGCCCAACATGTGCACCTCCTTGAGCTGGAAGGGGAGGTCCTCTATTTCTCGCCGACATTCTTGATGTATGCTGGGTTTAATCAGTTGAATAACTCAAATACCAAAATTTCAACCAAAAAAAAAAAAGAAAAGATAATCCACTAATTCTTAAATGGAACTCACTAGGCATAGCCGTAAATAAGTAACTATATGCTAGAGTATATGCATGTTTCTTAAAATGTTTGCAATTTGATCAACAACAATGCAGTGAAGCTGATCAAGAAATAGAAATTATTGAAAATGAACCCAAATCGATTCATGTCACAAGAACTTAATATCTTCTTCACCCGTAGTAACTGTTCAGATCTTGAAATTGAATTAAAAAATAAATCTAACACTTCAGAGTACCTATCTAAATCCCACAGTAGCATACCAAGCATTTAATACAGCTCGCAATATATATTTAATTCACAAAATTGGAGAGAAAGCACAAATGATGAAGTAATTCACATTTAATTTACAAAATTAGAGAGAAAGCAGACATATTCAATTTTAAAAAATTAGATCGAAAATTCATATATCATCAACGAGCAAGAGATATACGAATCGCTGCTACGGCATTCGAACTGATGAAAAGGCAACAAAAATGCTTACACGTTTTGTTGTGTGGCAAAAGACTTCAGATGGAAATTCCCCTTAATTGAACAAATTACAAAATCCAACAACCCTAATTCAGGAATCAAAACTATGCTTACTAGTTTCGGGAATTTTGAGGTGAGTTTGTTCTTCTTAGCAACATAAATTAGATTCCGTGCTACGTTTATTATTTTTCAAAATAGCTATTTCTAATGATTTAATTTTTATTAAAAAAAATAATATAATTTATTTTAATTTACAACCAAATTAATAATCTATTATGAAAAAAAAGTAAGTAAAAATTTGTGTGAGACGATATCACGGATCATATTTTGTGATACAGATATCTTATTTGGGTCATCAATAAAAAAATATTACTTTTTATGTTAACAGTATTACTTTTTATTGTGAATATTGGTACGTTGACTTGTCTCACATATAAAGATTTGTGACACCGTCTCACAAGAGACCTACTCAAAAAGATATTAATTGACCTATTAGTATGTTTCTCATCTAATATACACAATGACATATAACAAAATATATGTAAAGTTAATATTTATAATTATACAAATGCATATTACATTATCNTCACTTAATATATAGTTCACTTTAAATTTTATTTTATTATGCATATCATACTTGCAAGGATCACTTTTATCCACACTAGTATTTAGTACTTTATCGATCTTGTACGGTATATTTATATGTTTTAGATATTTTAGTTACGGATGATATATACAGAAGACGTCTTAATTTAGTTTCTCTTGTATTTTGGTTTTTCATTTTTATCTATCTCGTTCTGTTTAAATGCGTGTGTTAAGGTAAGAAGACGTCTTAATTTAGTTTCTCTTGTATATACTGATGATTTATGTAATGCAAGTATATTATTTTAGGTAAAAATTTGTATGAGACGGTCTCACGGATCGTATTTTGTGAGACAGATCTCTTATTTGGGTCATCAATGAAAAAAATATTACATTTTATGCAAAGAGTATTAATTTTTATTGTGAATATTGGTAGGGTTGATCCGTCTCACAGATATTGATTAGTGAGACCGTCTCACAATAAACCTACTCATTATTTTATGAATCAACAACAAATGTACTCATTATTTTAATTGCTTCGAGATTTGAGAGGGTAAATATTATAAACTAAATATATTTTATAATACTGGGACAAAGGCAATAATCACGTGCCTTGGTCAATAATTAAACAAACTTAATTAAAAATATTAAAATAGCTTCTTTAGTCGTATTTTGACCCACATACCCCTTATTTATTTATTTATACTAATTATAGTACTATTTAGGTAGTATTATTTATGTATTTCCAAACTTTTAGCAAATAAAATGTTCGAAAATTGTATTTAATAGTTGTGAAGTATTTAAAATAATACTACTTTACATAAATTCAATTTCTTTTTTTTATTTGAATTAAAAAAAATTATTACAATCGAGGCTAAATCCTCGTAATTTATTGTAATTTATAAATGTTGTAAGTAGTTTGTAAATTAAATATTCTTTGCAATTATTAATATATAAATATTTTTGAAATATCTCTAAAAGACTTTCTATTTCCTTTTTTTTTGGGCATAGACTTTTCTATATTTAATTAATGTCTAGCTTTAAATAACCCATAAATTCGCAATAAAATATCTAGAATTAAATGTATTTATTCGGAGTGAATATAATACTATGTTTTTAACTATACATACAGCTCGTTTGTTAATCAAATTATTCTTTTTCCTCAAGATTATTAGTATAAATTTTTCTCGTGTATTACCATGATGAAGAATTGGAGTTGTTATTTCTTGAATAAATTTTATGATTTATAAACTCTAATAAAAATACATAATAATTTAAATATGTATGAAAACGGAAAAATAAATTGAACTCGAATTCAAGTATTTCTTAAAAAATTTTTTTTATAAATCAGATCGAATTAAAGTTGGTATCACGGAATTTACATGTGACAAGAACTCTTGTTAGTTGTTAGTTTTTGAGCTCAATTTCTCATTTAACGAAATGGAGGACGCGTGTTTGTGCAGTATAAATAGAGAAGCACGATGCGTACTCTCCTAGTCTCCTCACTTGCCTCTCTTTCTTTCTTGTTTCATCAATTATTTGCCCTTCTCTCCAAATTCCTTCCTCTTTTTTTTATTTATTTATTATCCATTTATTCTCGATTTTCATCTACATATTTGGAGCTGCATTGGTGGATCCCGATCCTGATAATTGAGGGGAAAAAATGTGAGTTAATTCGAGGATCTCATTGTTTTTATGCTAGATCTGTGTGAATTTTTTGGATATGTGATTATTGATGGTATAATGTCATTGCTGCGGTCCATCCAGATCTGTACGTGCGCGTGTGTGTGTGATAACTGTGTGAATCTCTGTTACTGTTGCCGTTTGGTTTGTGTACGTGCGACGTAGTGTTTGTACGTGTAGGTTCGTGGAAGCTGAATAATGGGATTGATGGCAAAGCTTTGAATGCGTTCGCGCCGTTTTAATTGTTTTTTTATTATATTATTTTGGCTGGTTAGATTATTTGCTGGAGCAATGTCGATCCATGAAATAGTTTCGATTTTTATGCATGATTTTTTTTCTCTGAAAATATGTTTCACTCCTAATAATGTGGATTGTCCTCAGACTAAATTCCTGGCCAGGCTTTATGCTCGAGCATTGCCTTTCTTTTTTTCTTCTAAATGATTTTCTTGCTTGGTGTACATGTTCAATCGTGAGATTTTTTGTTTAATAATTCGATTCTAGAGCAAGGTATAAGTTTTATCCTGCAGTTATGTTCGATTTGGGATTGTGAGGAGATGATGTTATTAAAAATAAATTTGAAGGCACGATATTGCTTTAGTGAAGTACTGGTTCTCTCTTAAATTCTTGCCATCCGTGTTTAAATGTGTAGTATATTCACTGGTAAAATCCACCGTAAAAAAGGAAAATACTTTTGCTTTATTTCACTGTTTCTTTAATTGTGTTGTGGAAATAAGCTGAATTTTTAGCTTTAAGTTAATGATGATTGTTTCTTAAACAGAGGATCTGCTCCCTAGCAGATATAAAGCTACAATGTCGACGTTCACGCCCAAGAATATCCTAATTACTGGGGCCGCTGGATTCATTGCATCTCATGTGGCCAATAGGCTTATCCGAAACTACCCCGAGTACAAGATCGTTGTCCTCGACAAACTTGACTACTGTTCCAATCTCAAAAATCTTCTTCCCTCCAAATCATCTCCCAACTTCAAGTTTGTCAAGGGTGACATTGGGAGTGCTGACCTTGTCAACTACCTTCTCGTTGCCGAGAAAATTGATACTATAATGCACTTTGCAGCCCAGACCCATGTTGATAATTCTTTTGGCAACAGTTTCGAGTTCACCAAAAACAACATTTATGGTACCCATGTTCTATTGGAGGCATGCAAAGTTACTAAACAGATCAGGAGGTTCATCCATGTTAGCACAGATGAGGTGTATGGGGAGACTGATGAAGATGCCGTTGTTGGAAATCACGAGGCCTCACAACTCCTGCCAACAAACCCATACTCAGCAACAAAAGCTGGGGCTGAAATGCTTGTTATGGCTTACGGTAGGTCTTACGGCTTGCCCGTGATTACCACTCGTGGGAACAACGTTTATGGTCCGAATCAATTTCCGGAAAAGTTGATCCCCAAGTTTATACTTCTAGCCATGAAGGGTAAAACTCTCCCAATTCATGGTGATGGTTCAAATGTGCGAAGTTATCTTTACTGTGAGGATGTTGCCGAGGCATTTGAAGTCATTCTTCACAAAGGTGAAGTTGGTCATGTTTACAACATAGGAACTAAGAAGGAGAGAAGAGTCACTGATGTTGCCAGAGATGTATGCAATCTATTTAACATGGATCCGGACAAGAGTATTCAGTTTGTGGAAAATAGGCCATTTAATGATCAGAGATACTTCCTTGATGACCAGAAGCTGAAGAATTTGGGTTGGTTTGAAAGGACCGCATGGGAAGATGGTTTAAAAAAGACCATGGAGTGGTACACTAGCAATCCTGATTGGTGGGGTGATGTGTCTGGTGCCCTCCTTCCTCATCCTAGAATGCTGATGATGACTGGTGGAATAGAAAGGCATTTCAGCGAAGCTGAGAATTACGAATCTGGAAAATCCGAGTTTGCTGAAAATTCTAACCAGGTGAATATGTTGGTGCCAGCTTCCAAAAGCAGCCCTTCACCACAAAAACCATCCCTCAAATTTTTGATCTATGGTAGGACGGGGTGGATTGGTGGGTTGCTTGGAAAATTGTGTGAAAAACAGGGTATTCCATACGAATATGGGAAAGGGCGTCTGCAGGATCGCACACAGCTTTTGGCAGACATCCTTGCTGTGAAGCCAACACATGTTTTTAATGCTGCTGGCGTAACTGGACGACCCAATGTTGATTGGTGTGAAACTCACAAGACTGAAACTATCCGTACCAATGTTGCTGGTACTCTGAACTTGGCGGATTTATGCAGAGAGCATGGTCTACTGATGATGAATTTTGCCACAGGGTGTATATTTGAATACAATGATTCACACCCTGAAGGTTCTGGCATTGGGTTTAAGGAGGAAGACACGCCCAACTTCATTGGTTCCTTCTATTCAAAGACCAAGGCCATGGTACTTTTCTGCCTTCTCCCTTCGAATATCTTAATCGAATTATGATGTGCATGTATTTATTAGATAAATATTGACAAAAAGCAAGCAACATGCGTCAGTATGGCTACTAATCTTTTCCCTATGTATACTAATCAGGTGGAGGAGCTCTTGAAAGAATATGACAATGTCTGCACGCTCAGAGTTCGGATGCCAATATCTGCAGACCTGAACAACCCACGCAATTTCATCACTAAGATTTCCCGCTACAATAAGGTCGTTAACATTCCCAACAGTATGACAATCTTGGATGAGCTTCTTCCGATTTCAATCGAAATGGCAAAACGAAATCTTAGAGGCATATGGAACTTCACAAATCCTGGCGTTGTTAGCCACAATGAAATTTTGGAGATGTACAAGAAATACATTGATCCTGAATTTAAGTGGACCAACTTCACACTAGAAGAGCAAGCCAAGGTCATAGTTGCTCCTAGAAGTAACAACGAGATGGATGCCTCCAAGTTGAAGAAAGAGTTTCCGGAGTTGTTGTCGATTAAGGAGTCGCTTATCAAGACTGTTTTTGAGCCGAACAGGAAAACTCCAGCTGAGTGAATTAATCTGTTAACCCGTGGTCTGATTCCGTGATTTTGTTTTGTTGACGGCTTATCATTTCTGTATTAGTCAAAGTTTCCAGCTTCAGCTTATTTCTTGGGTCTTTTTTAAACTTCTTAGAATCTGTAACGGTGAGGGAGTCTGCCTCATGTATTAATTTTACTTCCATCAGACATTATCTTAAGTTTAATCAAGGATACGTATTACTAACCTACATGTTTAAGTAGGAGATGGACACCAATAAGAACCGAAGATCTGAACTAAGCATCCACCCGCTTGTGTGGTTCATGCTTCTCTTCTACCAGTCCGTTGGGTTGCAACTTTTGGATATTGTGAAATGAATACATTTGAAATTAATTCCATTTATATGTTGCAACTTTGGTCAACTCCACGGGGTAGTTATTTAACTTATTTTCGACGGGGTAAATTTTGCATTTTTCTAGGTATACATAAAATGAGAAACGTATTCTTGGGGGCAATTAATCAGTTGCTAAATCCTCCCGAAGGATGTGCCTAATTCTCGTGGATACCTAAATTTTTAAGACTCATACTCAACATATATTTTATACGAGGAAGTGTAGAATGTAAACCGCAAACTGATTAGTGTGTTCTTAACAAATTTTTAATGGTTATAGCTTAGGTTGCAGCTGCCCAATAAAACATAAGGCAGGCAATCCAGTCAACAATAAACTTTGCTCAATATAAAACTATGTATCATCCCTCGTGTTCAGTTTATCAATCCCTCCTTAAAATTATCGATTCATTCAGCACTAGAAGAACATTCTCGAATGAAAATGAGTGTATTCATGCAGACAAGGTGAGGTAACAGTAGCTGTAAAATAGTAAGAAAGAAGAGAGAAACAACTAATCCACGACCAGAAAATTTTATGTGCATTTTTCTCTGACAAGTTAAACATAGAGGAGTATAAGGCGGGACCTTACTACTTGGGACTGGAACGGCAGACCTCTCCAATCTACAGCCTGGAAAAGAAGGAATTTTCTGATAATCTAAGACAAAGAAATGATGATACAAAGCAAACTATTATCATTTTAGTTATTTGCAAGTTTTGTCCATTTTGGATTATTTTCAATTTAGAAAATTGAGTCCGAATCCACGACTTGGCACACATTCAAATAGATTAAAACCAATTATATCCGAATTAGACTGCCATTTACCAATTTAAACTTTAATTCTTTAGCAAAATTCCACTCAGGTCTTCATATGTGACAGTAAAAATCTTTATGATGTTCCGATCTCAAAGTTATAAATAGACTTGAACAAAACCAACAATCAGAGAGAATACTCGATTTAAATCTTCAGAGAAATCAGGAACCATGTACACATTTCTCATTTCAAGGATCAAATCTGGAACTAAAAATAGCGCAAATAATGGACCAAAATTCTAGCTTCCAAGACCGAAAAATGCTATTTTTCCTTTAAGCAATGTAATAGATAGGGTCTTACGTGAATAATTGAGGTCGGCTGCGAGAGAGCTGTGGTCGTTTTAGCGGTGAAAGTACAAGGTTTCTTAGAGTCATCGAGGGATTGCTGGCTCCAGTTCCACTCCCAATGCCAAAAGAAGGGTGAGCACTCGACATTCTGTTTCCTGTATCAATTGGAACCCCCGTCTGTTTTGCAGGTGAGCCACCAGAGATGTCAAATGTAGAACCAGAACTGTTCTGTCTCCCTGCCCACATGTCCTCCCTTGGCCCTGGAGTGTCAGGAGTGAAAATCGACCAGTCTGCAATAGATAAGTCAACTGGTATATTTTGAAAGAATATGACATTCATCGATTTAACTGTCACACTATCACCTACATGAGCTACCATCATTGTAGTATAGATTCAAAAATTTCTCAAACAATATGTGATTATATATAAACCTTTATGGATGATAAGCAAAACAGGCATGGAGGAGTGAAAAGCTAATCGTCCAGGCAAATGGAAAAAAAAAA
Source organism: Primulina huaijiensis (assembly GCF_012295235.1). Taxonomy (NCBI): domain Eukaryota; kingdom Viridiplantae; phylum Streptophyta; class Magnoliopsida; order Lamiales; family Gesneriaceae; genus Primulina; species Primulina huaijiensis. The sequence goes on along the minus strand of NC_133323.1, from coordinate 2,406,826 downwards.
ATCAAATTTCTAAATTTTAATGACGTCAAACTCAACTTTCTTATTAGTTTGCACTTCGTGAAATACAGTAATTTTCAAGCTCAACTGACTTGTCAGCAATTGAGGATGTGTTAAAGTTAATATATTACCTTTCATGATGGGATCTCTGTTATCCATCCTAGCAGCCTGATTTGAGAATAAATCAGGCCCTGGTCTAGAGAAGTAATGGTTTGCAGGCTGAATTGCTGATCTCTTTATGGACTCGATTTCACTTCTGGCTTGATCATACATTTCATCGAGTTTTCTCTTCTGCCTGGCAGTGTTCCAGTCAGCACAACAATGTACAGTATAGAGAGAATAACTGAGAGGAACCAAGATAGGACTCAACCTGCATTTCTCTGAAAATTTTTCTTGAAGCTCCTGCTTATCTTTGGACAAGTTCTCCATCTCTTGCTCCATCATTTGGCACCTTTTGGTCATTTTTTGGTATGCACTGTGTATCTGTTCCAGTTTCTCTGTGAACTTCTCTTGCATTGTCTCACATTTCTGGCGGCATTGGGCAACTACTTTGTTCATCTTAAATTGCATCTCCAAGTCCCTTTGTCCAATATAAAACATTACACTTCTATATGCGCTCTTCATTACTGAGAGAGTTCAGGAAAATAATAGGTCCGATATGTAGTTTTGAGAAATTGAGCATAAAAATTAAGGCTATTGCATAATTTTCACATGAAAAAAAAATAACCTAGTAGTCGTAAATTTAGAGTTGTTTATATGAATCACATTGTTTAGGATACATATTTGAGGGGATATTCCAGCCATGACCATCTGCAGGAGAAAGTAGAATATCATTTAAGAGGATAATGATGAAACTTTAGATGTAACAGAATCTGAGAGGAGAAGCTAAGTTGAGAGGCATGGAGAGTAATTTAAGAAGAGGGATAACGTAGTTGTTTGAGAGCCATTTCTTACATTTACCCATTCATCGTTAGGACTGATATCCACAGGCTTCATAAGACTGACAAGCAAAATGACATGTCAAAAGCATGTTAGATCTTAATTGTGAATCAGACTACTACTATTTATTCTTGAAATGAATCAATCACATAAGAGAAAGAAAACACTGCGATTTGTACCAGGGTTATTGCGATACATGCCATTTCCTAAAAAAATTGTGTTTCATACTTTCTCACTGTTCATGAAGTCTATCTCAGCAGTTCTTTGATAATTAATGGGCCGGTGATAAACCATATAAGAATTTTCAACACACCTTTTGGAGAGCACTTGATCACATATGGGGCAGGCACCATCACTGCTGAGAATCTTATTGGCGTCTTCAGGGCCTTTTGAGGTTATTAAGGAAATCTTATAGATTCACCAGTCATCAAGATTTTCCAGGAATTATAGCAATTGATACTGAATATTTTTCAAGAATTTGGATACATAAAAGGTGACCACAGGTGGTGGTAATTGCTCGTCCTTCCAATTCTCTCCAGCAAGAATTGCACCTCATTTTGCCTCAAGTAACAATATTAACATTCACTTGGCAATGCACTGAAATTTTGTAGTCTGACAAAAAAACATGCAATTTATTTATAGTTCTTGAGATGCTACCACATCATGCTTAACATTTTTCTGCAACCAAAAATCCAAAAATGTACATATGCCTCGAAAAGCAGAGTAAGATTTATGCCTTAGTTTCTAACCTAATCAGGGTCCAATCAGAAAGTACTAGTATGAACCCACAAAATCCATCCCAGTGAGTCACTGACCAACTGCATTTTAGCTCTCCAAGTGGCGCACACCATTATAAAATGACTAAAAAATTGGTATCTTCAAATTTCCACTGTCCCTTATCTTGTATAATAAACAGTTTACTAAACATTGGGGTCCTCCATCACTCCAAATGTTTCAGCAATCCATTTGGAACTCTACTACGAATATGAATTATAGTCAATGATATGTTGTATATCAAGTGCAGGTGGAGGAAACCTCACAACAGTTATTACTAGACTGATTATCACTTCTGATTTGCATTCCATTAATCAAGCTAAATGTTTTTCAAAGATAAAGTTGATTATCGACTATCTCAAGCAAAACAAGACCATCGTACTGATCCTCTCGAAAACAATTTTGTATTTATAGTATGGCCATCCTGGTGAACTGGTGATAAGTCATCAATTCTACAGTTAGACGAAGGAACGCCGTATCATCAGTAGAGCTACAATCAAACTACTTATACATACCATGTTTACAACAATTGAATTTTTCATTTCAATAACGATATTTAAATAAGCTGCCAGACCGCATATTCCCGATCACCGAGATCTAATGAACAGAATCAGAAACCAGAGCTTAAAAATTACAAAATCAAGAGATTAAGTTGAATTGAGCTGAGTTAGGTGAAATTTCATACTGTCTCTTCAGATGATACAAAGCCACGGATAATCTAGAAGCCGAATAATTCTTCGCATCTTAATTCTCTAACAATAATACAAAAATCACAAGAACTCCCATTTCGATATTTGTCACGCAAGTGTTCAGCCAAAACTCCAAATTTTTTTTTTGAAAAATGAAAATATAGCCAACAACGAACTAATTCAATGCTATTCCCACTATTCCAGAATATCAATAATATTAAAGTTGAAAACAAGTTTCGTACCTGAAAATCTCCTTTCTATCCAGAAAAAAGGTTAATTCCAAGCGCATCAACTGAATAAGTGGAATACGAAGAACGAGTTGAACCTAAATTTTCCAAAAAATTATACGAAAAGTAGCATTGGACGGGGTTTATTTGATTTGTTCTCCGCAAGTTTGCATCGATCATCGAGCTTTGTGTTTTTGGTAGTATAATGGCGGGAAAGTAAGAGATCGTTTTAATAGACCCGACTGTCAGAATCTCGGAGCCCCGGTTGTCTATTGGACGCCATGCAAATTCAGAATTTTATCCAAATAAAAATAAAATCTATTACTTATTTATTAAAATAAATATTTTAATATTTTCTCATCTTCTGATATAATTAATGTTAATTAAAATTTTCATCATTCTCTAAATAAAATTTGATTATTACATAATGTTTTGATCCGAAATATGCAATTTTAAAGTGTTTTTCTTGAAAATTTTTAATGTTTTTTTTGACGTGTAGTTTATATTTCAAAATAAATAAAAAAAAACATATGTTCTTTTTTAGAAAACATTATCTCAAAATATTTCTTCAAAACTTATCTCTCAAAATTCTCCCAATAAAATCAAAGATTTTGCAAATATTGTTTACAATCATTTTTATACGAGAAAGTATATTCATTTAAAAGGTGATGAAATTAAGAAGTTACATATAAAAAGAATTACTCTAGATGTAAGTTTGGATATAAACTTGTACCTTAAAAAATAATTAAATAGTATTTGTAAAAGTTTTAAAAAAACTATTATTGAAAATTTGTAAAGGAAAAATCTATAATAATTTGTAAACACTATTTTAAATAAGTTCATTAGGAACAATTTTATATTTATATAAATATGAAAAATTGTTTTATTTTTATTTTTAAATAGAAGCAGAAACCAAAAACTAAAAATTGTAATTTCTGAAAAAAAACATTTTTAAGTGTTTTTTTGAAAAAACTTTTGTAACCAAATACTATTTTTTTGAGAAAATATTTTTTAATTCATTGGATTTTATGGATTCTATGTGAGAATGAATATTTGGCTTATGTATACATCTATATGTATTCTAAAAATAAAAGAAGTTCGCCTTATTATTAAAATCCAAACACAAAAACTTTTGTAAGATGGTATCACATATCAATTTTGTGGGTCGGATTCTTATTTGGGTTATCCACGAAAAAGTATTACTTTTTATGCTAAAAATATTACTTTTTATGCTAAAAATATTACTTTTATTGTGAATGAATATCGATAGAATTGACCCGTCTCACAAATAAAAATTCGTGAGACCGTCTCACAAAAAAAACTTAGTGTAACCCAAATTGTATGCATTTGAGTTGAAGAGTTCTTGATGGGTATCAGATCGAATAGTCACGTACCGTGAAAATTAATAATAAATTGTTAAGTTAAAGAAGTCAAAATTTTAAGGGAAAACGTCAAATCATCCATATATCTATAACTATACAAAAAATCTTCCTCATTCGGGAAAAAAAGACACTATGTTTTTGCTCTAAAAATTGTCTTACATATTATAATTTTCTTTAGATTTCAATATTTTAAATTATGATATTATTCAAATATTATATTTAATATTAAGACACTGGTCTATATAAATAGAGCACAGTTCTTCGCGGTGAAGGTATCCCATCCCAGGCGCTACCACCACCCACCCGCGTGACGCCTCGCTTCCCTCCCCCTACCGCCGTGTAACCGCCTTAAGAATCGTAGTAATTACTTCAAGATAAGACCCTACAATCAATATGGTGCATTCCTGAACTCCCTTGAATCTCCACATGCTTTCTGTCTTTCGTTAAAAGCTCATACCACCGCCTCTGCTTCCCTATGAATAAAGTTGTTCGCATGGATCATCTGATTCTTTTGTCTGGTTCTTGAAGTTTCGGAGTCGAGTTTTGTGGGTATAGTAATTTTTTAGGTGTTAAGATTGGTGAACTGAGCCGAAGGTAGGATGAAGATACAGTGTAGCGTGTGCGAGGCAGCGGAGGCGGCCGTTTTCTGCTGTGCAGATGATGCTGCGCTGTGTTGGGCTTGCGATGAGAAAGTGCACACAGCAAACAAGCTTGTTAGTAAGCACCAGAGGGTTCTACTTTCTAGCTCACAGACACAGATGCCCAAGTGTGACATTTGCCAGGTTTGTTCGTACTTTGTTTCTTACCCTGTATTTGGTACCATGTAATAATCAAGTTTTGTTCGTACTTCAGTTCGAGATCTACCTACGTTAGATTTTAATTTTCCTGTATGAGTAGGTCTCGATGCTTTTGCTTTTTATGTTGTGCAGGAAACGATTGGCTATTTCTTTTGCCTGGAGGACCGAGCTTTATTTTGCAGAAAATGTGATCTTGCCACACACACAGTGAATTCCTTCGTATCAAAACATCAGAGATTTTTACTTACTGGAGTTAAAGTAGGCATTGAAGCTATTGAACATGATCCATTACCCTCTTTTGTTAAGACTAAATCACACGAGAAAGTATCTGACTTATAATTTTCTCTTCCCAAGAGAACCATAACGGTCCAAGATAGCGTGGGCAGGGACGCTTCATCTTCAAAGCCTCCTTTTCCTGGAGGTTCTGCAACTGAAAGCGTTTCTCCTTGGCAGTTGGATGAATTTATTGGACTTGGTGACTTCAATCAGAATCAAAATCTCGTGGATAGTGGTTCATCTAAGGTATGATCTCGAGTCGTACAAACGCCTGCAGGAGGGCGAAGAAGGGCCATTGGCCCCTCCAAAAAAAATGATATTCAACATTATGTTTATTTTCAAAAAAAAAAAAAATTATAACAATTTTGTTGTCCAGCTTCAGCTGCCCATCATCGTCAAAATTCATTGCCGACTGAGCATGTGTCCATGCCTTTGAATCACAGAGAATGGAGATCATGTTTCTGTTTTTTCCATATTGATGATTTCTACCTCATCATTGGTCTTGGTATTATCATTTTGAGTGAAGCATTGGTTATTATAAACACAAGAGTATGGAAATCTAGCTTTTCAATGCTAACTCAATGTTAAGTCGACACAATATTAGTGATAGTTTCCCAAACAATCTTGCCACCTTCAATATTAGTGATAGTTTCCCTTTATTTTCTATTCTTACGACTCACATGCATGTTTGGTGAAGTAAATTAATTTTGGGTCTATTTTTAATCAATCTGTAAAACTACGACAAATTATTAAGGTTTCTTGACGTGTCTGGTTCTTGAAATCTGATCGGCGACCTGTCCTCGTCTTACAAGCTTTACTTGCAAACTTATTAAAAATTGGATGAAATGGCTGCTAAACCTGATGATGCAGCACAAGTTTAACAATTTTTCCACTCTAATGATTTGCTCATATTTTGTTATTTTTTAATACTATTTTATAAGTTTCTTGATTGCGTTAGGTTGAGAAATCTAAATTGCGTTAGAACCATTTTTGTTATTTTATTTAAGCCTCTAATTTGTATTCAGATGAAACACCAATCCTNATTATGTTTTAATTTTTTTAAATATAAAATTATTGAATTAAATAAAAAAACACATATTTCAACATCATTTTTACAACATCATTTCATCATCGTATGAATATAAATGAAGTTATTGACATTGACATCAACATTAAACGATGTTATCAACTTTATCTCACTGATTTCATCATAACTATCAAACATGCTCTTTACCATATCAAAGTCCCACTAATTTTATATTATTGATATATTTTCGTTGTATTACGGACAATGTTTAGTTTATGTTATATATTATCATATGGCTTATTTTAAATATTTTTTAAAAAATTTAACTTACTTTAAATTAAATTATAATTAAATCATTATAATTATATATAGTTTGGTTTATTATAGTTGTGCAATAAAAATTAATTCAAATTACAATAAATGGATAATATGATTTATATGAACTAAGCCAAATATATTGGCTTGAATTTTAAAATCAGTTTCCACTTAAATTTTATTACGATTTTAATCTATTTTGCTAGTATCATGCCCACTTAATAAAATTCAAAGATTGATTTGATCTGTCTAAATATTTCCAATTGGAATTTTTTTATTTAAACCAATTATTCATGCCGTACGTCCGTGCATGCGGTCAAACTCGATGGCGCAGTAGACATTTCCGTGTGATTTCGGCCCTTTCTATTTAAGTAGCGATTATCCAGATTTTTTTATAAAAGAAAAGGTTTTGAATATATTTTTTTAAAAGAAAACAATGTTTTGAGAGTTATTTTGCCAATCAAGTCGCAAATCAAAACAACACTGTTAAAAAATTATATTTTTTCACTTTTGATAATTCAATTGCATTATATCAGAAAAACTCTGATGATAACGTCTCGCGAGTTAATTTTGTGAGACATATATCTGATCTAGCCCGACTAATGAAAAATATTTTATGTATAATAAATATTATTTTTCATTGTAAATATAGATCAAGTCGATATTCGACATATTTTACAGATATCCATCGACCTATCTCATAGACGTAAATTCATGAAACTTACTTTACAATTTTATGGGTTTCCATTTGGAATAGAGAACTCTAATGGTCATTCGAACATGAGCCCACTTGCGTGGGTTAATTGAGAATTAATTTTGATGGTTTCCTTGTATTTTGAATTGACCGGACAAGAAGTCGAAGAACCGCGTCATCGTTCAATCATATATTAATTAATTATATCCATTGAATTAGTTTATCAATGTATATAAAAACAAAGTTTTTTTCATATTTAAAAGGTTTTTGATAAAAAAAAATACCATTAAAAGAAATATTTATTAATATTAATTTATTCACCTATCGTTTTAAATATTTTAAAAAAATAACAAATAAATATGTAATTGATGTGAAGTATTTAATTTTTTAAAAAATTTCAAATTTGAATTTGATGTCTGTTAAAAATATAAATTACATTAAAATTTCTACACTGTTATATTATCTTATTTAATTTCAGTTATGATTTTGAGTTTTGTATTACTTTTATTTATTTAGTTCATCACTCTCTATCATATTAAAAAAATTTAATTTTTTTTATATAATATTATGTTTTATAACTTTTTAAAAGAGTGTCGACGTGAATTTTGATACATTTAATGTCCACAAATTATTGTTGTTGTTGTTGTTATTATTATTATTATTATTATTATTATGTATTTTAATTAAAATGTCAATATAAATATTTTTTAACATCTTTTGAAATAATAAAAAAAAATTAATAAAAATTATTCATCTAATAAATGACAAAAATGTGATTTTTTGAAAAAAAATTTGTTGTCTTAAATTTTGATAGTCAAAATAACATATGATTTTTTAGATATTTTTTTATTAGTAATAATTTCACTCAACCAAGATAAAAAAGTCAATTCAACTGTTATCCTCATTTAAGTGTTATATCAAATAATATATTAGTAGGTTTCTTGTGAGACGACTTCACGAATCTTTATCTGTGAGACGAGTTAACCCTACCGATATCACAATAAAAAGTAATACTCTTAGTATAAAAAATAATACTTTTTCATAGATGACCCAAATAAGATATATGTCTCACAAAATATGAGCCGTGAGACCGTCTCACACAAGTTTTTGTCATATATAAATAATTTTTATATAATAATATTTAAAATTTGAATATATTTATTAATTTAATAATTTAAANTATAAAATAGAACGGTTATGACTATAAATATAAAATTAGACTTCACACACACACACACACACACCCTTGTATTTTTTTCACAATATTTCCAATGATAAAATTGTTATAGTCTCTTAGTATATCAAGTTTACGTATTACACAAATTCATTCACACCTAAAATTGGTATTATTTCAAATCCACTATTTAAATCAAATCTCTTTTCCGATTCAAATATTTCTACCCAGTGCCGTCAATTAAGTGCAAATATTTAATCTTCTTTACATAATTTTTCAGAAATCAACTTCATTTCCTTATTCATATTTTTATTGTATTGTGAACGTCAAAGGGATCATTTACACATGATTTATTTATTTCAGTCACATTTCGCTTTCTTGAATACGTCGTGTCATTGCTCGTATCCAACTCCTAAATTGAATTGAAGGAAATTATCAATAAATAAGTAATAGCTAGGTGCATGCGAAGTTACGAACGACTGGATAAGAGAATAAATTATATATATATTTTATTAATCTTACGGTCGGATTGTTGTTTTCTCTGTATTAAAATCAAAATTCAAATCACACATTCAAAAGTATGTGAATTCATATTTTATTTTAATAGGGAAAATTAAATTTTTTATATTGTTTATTTGACCGTGTGATTTATGTTATCAAATTTGTTCACATTCTCTGATATATTCGTTTTTTTGGGTTGATTTGACACTTTTTTCCACGTAGTTTTTCATTGGTAATTTTTGTAATTTTTTTGAAGTGACGTTGATGTGACATCAATCATGCCAAATGACAAAAGACTCAATATTAAAATTGAAATTTGATAAAATAGAGTATTAAGCAAACACACACACATATATATATATATATATATACATATATATATATATATAATTTCTCATTTAGGAATGTTAAGCAATTATTTATGGAGTAGGTCTCTTGTGAGACGATCTCACGAATTTTTATCTGTGAGACGGGTCAATCCTACCGATATTCACAATAAAAAGTAATCATCTTAACATAAAAAAGTAATACATTTTCATGGATGACCCAAATAAGAGATCCATCTCACAAATTACGACTCGTGAGACCGTCTCACACAAGTTTTTGTCTTATTTATAAAATTTTAATTGTACGATATTAAGTAATTATTTATAATTTTTTTTGTGCGATACTTTTTTCCATAAAGCATTCATTAAAAAATTATTTAATTTGAACAAACACCATTCAATGGATGCTTTAAAAATGCAAAAAGCTTCCCTAAAAAAGACAATAATAAAGGGAAAAAAAAAGGAAGAAACCAGCCGGCCAGGAAAATTAAAAAACTGGATAAGAAGAAATATCGACAAAAAACGAGTGGTTCATATTAGAACTAAACAAAATATCATCTGTCCTCGACTATTTATTTTTTAAAAATACGCCCCTTGAATTGGCTTTGTAACATATTTTTTTTAAAATATAATATGAAACAGAAGTATATGGATTGTCAAATTCTGCAGCTTATGAACTTTATATTAACATAATCATGATCGACAAAATCTCCCAAAATACAGTGACTTGTATCCGACTGAAAATGCATGCAGAATGATGATTTAATTTTTAATGGTTATATACGTAGTCTGTCGTGTTCGTGTTTGTCTTCGTGTTTAAAAGTTGACGTTTATTGTGCCATAAAATTAAAACCTAAATTATTTGATAAAATAATAAAAACACGTGAGATTTAAGTGTTCGAATTGTTTCAGGCAATTTTAAAAATTTTAGGAACTAAATCGACGTATAACGAATCATCCCGCTGAGTATCCATCCCCCGACAAGATATTTTAATGATTGCTTTTTGCGGCCATCTACCTTGAATTTTGACCCCTTCAAACTCTTTCCTTCACACCATCTTCTTTCTCGACTTTTCAACTGCTTCAATATTCTATTCTCCCGCCAGCCATCAATTTTAACTACCTATTACTTCATTATTCTAACTCATTTTGATGCAGGTTTGCTTGCATATAATTAGAAAGCACATACAAAAGCAGGATTTTATACGTATACATACATATAAAAAGGCAGTTTAAGGTGGTCGGGACTCGGGAGACGGGATTTCTAGTGTGAATTTATCCCATTCAATACTTTTTTATGGGTATTTTTCTTAGGAAAAGTGTCTGTAAGAAGGCAGATTTGTTGAGAATCTTTTTCGTCAGTTTTTGTGCATCGTTTGTTTTGACATCTGTTGCTCAACTTCTGCCTGAAGATGAAGGTACACTGTTTAAAATGCTAACAAAAATCCTTTTTTTTTAGCGAAGTTGTGCATGAATTTGTTGTTCATTTAACTTTACAGTCTAAGAACTGTTCCTGACGGACGAAACCGGGTGTTAATGGATTTTTTGGACTTTACTCATTCACGAATTTTGTAGTTTTTAATTCTTGCGTGCTGTTTGTTTTAGGAGACTGTGTATAGGATTGATAAGTACGTGTATACAGTTAATTCTTAGCAATATATGACTGGTGTACGTACATCCACAGCTAGTTTATATGATAATAGAGGCGTTTCTTGGTTTTCTGAATTTCATAGCATCGTAAGGATGAATTAAATGATTGTAATCACACAGCAATTATAGAAAATAAGTGATTATTTTCTCGTCAAATTATTGGTTTCATGAAACGTTTAGACTCACCGAAGCCAAGAGCAAATTACAGAGTATAAAGTTTAAATTTCTTGCTTTTATCGGTTGTGTCAGTAGTAAAGAATAAGATCCTCGATGAATTATTGATACATCAATTACTTTGTGGGATGCTTGTGAATTTTTCTAATTCTTGTCATGAATCCGGTTTGGGCCTCTTTTTGTGATCTCCGAGATGCCATTTCATTGGATGATAATTTCCAGAGTTCTTCTTGTAAATTCATGCGCAAGTATGCGTTTACAAATGAGTTCTGTTTGACATGCTCATCAATTAACTCGTAACTTTGTGGTTAACTCTGTTATTTACAGTGCGAATTCTTCAAACAATATCTTCAAAACTACACAACACGTACTGGAATGTCAGTCGAAGCTCTTGTACTGAGGCTAGCAATGGATTTAACGTGACATATGTGCCCACCAACATATACAGCGGTGTGGCATGTGACTGTTCTTTCGATAATAACACTACATGCCATGTCACTAACATGTAAGCTTTAGATTTCATACTGACCGACATTTGCTTATGTTACAACGGATCAGATAATGGGTCAGCTTTATCAGTTAAGAAGTGACTTGAGTCCATAAGCGAGTGAATGTTTTCTTAAATTGACTCGGCATTCTAGAGCTCAAGGTTTTTAGTTTGTATGTTTGTTCAATCAAAGCCATAAATATTATGATTATAATCTTCGATATGTTAGATAATTGTGTAGTATGCATACCTGACTCATGTTTTAAGTTGTGGAATCCTTATGCGAAATTCTCATTATTTGAATTTCAAATCCAAATCTTTGTTTTGCACTTACAGCCAGTTGAAGGGTCTCAACTTGACCGGAACATTACCTGTGGAATTTGCAAATCTAACTTATCTCCGAGAAATGTAAGGAGAAACTTCTATTTTCAGGCCATTCGATTGCTGTAATGCAAATGCATTGTGAAAGAAGACTTATATCTCACTTCTTTATTGTTCCAGAGATCTCACTCGAAATTACATCAATGGAACAATCCCGGCTAGTTTTGGGCAACTTCGTTTAACTACTCTGTAAGTTACATCTTCTCCGCCTTGCAGAAAAGAAAAAAATGAAATAGTGGAAGCTATAGCCTAGATAGTAGATTGTAAGATACCTATTGGCTATACACATCTTTCTATAATTATTATAGGTCGATGCTTGGAAACCGTATAAGTGGTTCAATTCCGGAGGAAATTGGCAACATTACCTCACTTGAAGACCTGTAAGTTATGAATAGTATGGTGTAGTAGTTTAAACGTGCAAGTATATAAATTTGTATTTGATTGCACATTGTTACCTCTTCTCCAGGGTTTTGGAAGATAATCTGCTTGGAGGAAATCTTCCCACAAACATTGGAAGTTTAATCAATTTGAAGAGAATGTAAGAATTTGTCATAATTAAGATTGATTCTGTAATTTAAACCGTCTAGTCTTGGGTCTGCTTTTTATTCTTTTTGCTTCTTTCTTGAATCCTTTGCTTGTTTTGAATATAAGCCGGCCTCTTATGTTGAAAATTTCTATTGCAGCTTGTTTTCTGCAAACAACTTCACGGGGACTATACCGGAAACATATGGAAATCTAAGGAACTTGACAAATTTGTAAGTGATGATTTTTGAGTGCACTGGATTCAGCCACAAGAATTGGCTATGAGGCATTGAGCTACATGGTTGTAAGGCCATTGGCCAGAAACCATAAGAATACGTGCTTCGTCTTTTACTTTAAATCAGACACTTAGTGGACATGATCCTCAAATTTTAGATTTCTGTTTTTTTCATGGAGTCATCACGACCTGAGCTAGGATTGCACCGAACTTTTCTTCGAAACCTATACGTGTATCTGAAACTTTCATTACATGGTTTTCAGTAGAATCGATGGGAGCAGTTTATCTGGAAAGATACCTGATTTTATAGGAAACTGGACCAAACTTATTAGACTGTGAGTATCTGAGTTATATCAGTGATTGTCATGCTTCCTTCATTATCGTGAACAGTAACACGTGTTAATAATATCTTTATTACAAGTCTAATTTAATTCTTGTAGAGATTTGCAAGGTACGGGAATGGAGGGTCCTATACCTGCTACAATATCTCAATTGAAAAACTTGACGGAGTTGTAAGTTATAATAATCATTTACCAAAAACCTGTACAATTTCATGTAATTTTTCAACCAAATGAAGGGACGTCAAATTTATTAGCTCATCGGTTTCTGCTATTGTTGTTCCTTTTGTCAGGAGGATAACTGATCTCAAGGGAATGAGCATGACTTTCCCCAATTTGCAAGACATGCAATCCATGTCGGAATTGTGAGTATCTTATTCTTTTATTTTCTTGCTTTTTTCAGGAAATGTGATGTCCTATGTCCATTTAGAGAGAATCTTCTGTGGATATAGTAATGTTATAAAATCACTTGATGCAGGATATTAAGAAATTGCTCAATTACTGGTCCTATTCCAGAGTACTTGGCAGACATGAGCAATCTAAAAACATTGTAAGTCACATCTCTCTCTTATGTTTCCATGTGGAACCGGCACAAGAACTTGTCGAAATTAAGCAGCGTGTATTCTCTAATGTTTTTCAAATAAGATTATTTTGTTATGTTTGCCTTCTTTTTCTGGAGATACTTTGCTAGGCTTATATTCGGTTTATTTCTTTGCAGAGACCTGACTTTCAACTTGTTAAATGGTCAAGTACCGAATGGACTTGGGGGGCTAAGTAAACTGGTTAACCTGTAAGTATCGTGTTCATTAAATATGGATCAGCGTGGATGGTTCTCATGAATCTCTTTCTTGATAGACTATGTTAAAAACTCCAGTGATAGTTTCATCAACAAATTATGATTTTAAGTTCTGTTCATAGGTTTTTGGGTCATAACTCGCTGAATGGAGAGATACATAGTTGGATTTTGGACAGCAAACAGAATATGTAAGCATTTATTCCTGCTTTGACTATCATATTATTAAAAATTTGATGCTAATGTAACATTACTTATTACCATGAATTTATTCTTGCTGTCCCGCTCCCTTTTTTAACTGAGTCGGGCGATCTCTTGAGTTATATTTATCATCCAGTGCTTTTTAGACTTTTATGTGTACACATTAGCTTTTACACCTCGAGTAATATAAAGAAGGAAAAAAGGAACTAACACGATGGATTTATGACCAATGTGCCTTAACTTGTTGCAGGGATGTATCATACAACAATTTCACACAAGCACGTTCAAGTGGCTGCCAGTTCAACAATGTGTATGTTTCTCTCTGTAGATGCTTTTTTTTATGAGATACGATATTGATGATAAAAATAATGTGAAATTTCTCTACATTAATCCATTTTTGAATCTTTACTTCAATATGCTTGCACTCTCACAGGAACTTAGCTGCCAGTCATTCGACTTCAGCTAGCGAAACGTGAGTTCTTGTATCTTCCTTCAAGAGTTTTATTTTTTAGTTTAAATCCTCCTTATCTTTCGCACTTCTTATGTTGACAGAATATCTTGGTGTTTGAAGCCGGATCTCCCTTGCTCTAGAAATGCCAATCGTAACGATTTCTTCTACTTGAGATCTTTGATTAATATGTGACTATAAACATGCGTAATCATCCTTTTCTATACCTACAGGTCATTCATTGTTCATAAATTGTGGAGGAGGAAGGACCAGCTATGAAGGCGATGAATATGACGAGAACACGAGCCCTAATGGCCCTTCACATTTTGAATCCAATGACAGATGGGCTTATAGCAGCACAGGGACGTTCATGAATAATGATCGTGCTAGTTTTATTGCAGCAAGTTATTCTTCCATGGCAACAACAGATGCCGAAATTTACCAGACTGCTCGTCTTTCACCTTCTTCACTCAAATTTTATGGACTTTGCTTGCGCCAAGGTAGCTACAAAGTGCGTCTTCATTTTGCTGAAATAATGTATTCTGATGACAACACATTTAGCAGCCTCGGAAGAAGGGTATTTGATGTAGCTATCCAAGTAAGTGGATCCATGAAGGATACTTGGCATATGATTCTTCTTTGCATTTTTTGATTTATAGTATCAACTTTCCCCACTGTGCTAATTATATTACATAGCAACAGAAATGTGATGTTTGGGTGGTTGTAAGGTTAACAAATTTTTGTCATTTAGTTACCTTTAGTTATATGTATCGGTAAACTAGTAATTGCTCAATCCTAAAATTACTACAAATCCAAAGTTATGCGTTCAATCTCAATCAGTCGCAAGGTAGCACAATCATTCAAATGAAGGTTGTTGTCGGGTAGCATCAATTGATCCCGTGTACCCTGTGTGTTTGCCTGCATGACACATCGGTAGAAATGTGGCACTTGTAGTATTACCATGAGCTGTAGTTTTTTGTATGATGGCAGACACTGGATGTTATAATTTATTCCTTCTCTTGTTACTTGACCTACAATGTGCACACCATGAATAATTAGTATAGACGACAATTAGAGCACTTTATCTGCATTAGATATATTGATATTTGATTATCATTCAATATTAATTGGAATTCCTTTGCAGGGGAATGTGGTTTTGACGGACTTTGATATTGCAAAAGAAGCTAAGGGTGTTAGAAAAGGAATATACAAGGATTTTAATGCCCTTGTTAACGGTAGCACTCTAGAGATCCACTTGTACTGGACTGGGAAGGGAACCACTGCCATTCCCGACAGAGGTGTATACGGGCCCTTAATATCTGCAATCGCAGTGACACCAAGTAAGATATTATCCACAATTATTTTCTTCCCAAATTGGCATTCTTCTCGACTGCCTCATGACAAGACACCTTTTTTTGCAGATTTTGATGTCAGTACAGGGCTTTCAGTGGGAGCTATTGCTGGGATTGTCATTTCCTCTTGTGCAGTTGTGTTGTTGGTTTTATTTGTTCTCTGGAAGAAAGGGTGTTTCGGAGGAAAAGATGCTCAAGAAAACGGTAAAATTTTCCAGCTTCTGTGAATTTATCCTACTTCGAATTGGTTCAATCGTTTTTTGTTTAATCAGCTGTGAAAGAAACTTAGACTTTGGTGACTGACTAAATATACTATAATCTTCTCGGTACAGAACTTAAAGCACTCGATCTACAGACTGGATATTTTTCTCTCAGACAGATAAAAGCTGCTACAAACAACTTTGATAATGCTAACAAGATAGGCGAAGGAGGATTTGGTCCTGTCTACAAGGTATGTTGGCGTAAACTTCTACCTTCTTTCACTCCCTTTTTATCCAAACCAAGCTCTATTTATTCCTGAAGTTTATTTAAAAAGTTATGGAACATAGGATTATGGTAAAGCCTAAAGCTTATTTTCCTATTTGATTTTCTGGCAATATGGCATGTAAGTTTTTATGAAATCATTCTCTCTATTTTAGGGTGTACTTTCCGATGGTACGGTTATCGCAGTTAAGCAGCTCTCCTCCAAGTCTAAGCAAGGAAACCGGGAGTTTGTGAATGAAATAGGAATGATTTCTGCTCTTCTACACCCCAACCTTGTCAGGCTCTTTGGGTGCTGCATAGAAGGAAACCAACTGCTACTAATATATGAGTACCTCGAAAACAACTGTCTTGCTCGAGCACTTTTTGGTAAATATGCTTCCCTAGCCCTTGACCGTTCTAAAATCTGCCACAATTTTTCTCATGCTGGGCTTGTTACTCCTGGCTTCCTCATTTAGGTAGTGAGAAGCAACTATTAAACCTGAACTGGCCCACCAGACAAAGGATATGCATAGGAATAGCTAGAGGTCTAGCATATCTTCACGAAGAATCAAGGTTGAAAATCGTCCATAGAGATATTAAGGCTACGAATGTTCTTCTGGATAAGGATCTAAATGCTAAGATATCCGACTTTGGTTTGGCTAAGCTTGATGAAGAAGAGAACACACATATTAGTACAAGAATTGCTGGAACAGTGTATGTCATTTTCCCTTCATTCTTTTCTTGATTTATGATTATGATTCTTGTAAAGTTATGCATTAGTTTTTGTGGGTGGTGTTACCTCTTGTACTTAAAATGTGAGCTTTCAAATCATGAGGAAAACTGGGATTCTCTTGAATCTTTGGAAGAATTGGCTATGCCATTGGATCGTATGACTTGAAAACTTGAAGTCATGATTTCTAATGATCTTTGTTTCAGATGAAGAGTTGTAACTTTTTTTTGTTGTGTTTTCAGAGGTTACATGGCTCCTGAGTATGCAATGAGAGGCTATTTGACAGACAAAGCAGATGTCTACAGTTTTGGGATAGTTGCACTAGAAATTGTCAGTGGCAAGAGTAACACTAATTACAGGCCAAAAGAGGAGTTTGTGTTCCTTCTCGATTGGGTAAGATTCGTTCATTTACTGGATTTCTTGTTCTAAGTTAGCTGAAACTATGTATGGAGTACAATTGATCTTGTAGTTATTCGTGCCAACAATAGAAATATAGGTCTGATTTTTAAAATTACTATAAACTGTAGCTTCTAATAATGCCACAAATCTTTATTTCATAATTGGTATCGGAACCGAGAGAAAAGCTCAACCCTTAGTTGCAATGACAACATTTCTATTCTTTTGTATTTACATGGTATCATCTTCAACTATAATTGTTGGGAATTCTCTCTTTCTTTGATAAATACAATTTTTTTTTCAGATGCTGAGTCTCTTATAGGGTCTGCACCATTAAATAAGAAAAGTAACACAATTACATGTTAAGGAGACTAGCCACTAGGTCACCTTTACCGGTAGATGGATGAATATGAGTTAGTGGTTCTGTTCATCTTATACACGGTCGGGTATTAGTTAAGCATCCGATAATATGACATTTGAAAAACTTTTTAACACGCTGGTCAAAGACTTGTATCGTTCTACATCAATAATGCAAGATCACCTTCAAAGTTCAAATGGACAACAATCCTTTTATTTCTCTCTTACATAAGTACCTATTTGTTCAAATGTTAGGCTTATGTCCAACAAGAGCAAGGAAATCTCTTAGAACTAGTGGACCCAAGTCTCGAATCAAACTACTCCAAAGAAGAAGCATTGAGGACGTTAAACTTGGCACTTTTGTGTGCCAACCCTTCTCCAACTCTGAGACCAACCATGTCCTCCGTGGTGAGCATGCTCGAAGGCCAAATCCCGGTTCAAGCACCATTGGTGAAGCGTGGACAAATGGATTCAGATGTCAGATTCAAAGCTTTAGAGGTATTGTCACAGGATAGCCAGACGAGAGCGTCAACTATATCTGTGGATGGTAGAGAACAGAGAGGTGTTTCAATGGATGGGCCATGGACTGATTCCACAAACTCACTTTATAGTTTAGATTATGATAGCAAGGATCATTCTTCTGCCAGACTTATTTCTGATATTTGAAATGTGTATTTTTTTCGTTGAATGGTTTGGTTGGCGCTGCAAATTATAGGTCATGTAAGTTAAATCTTTCCATTTTTTTCATGTCATGTTACTTGTGTTGTATTTGACATCATATGACGTTAATTTCTTATCAAGTTGTAATTGTAATATTGATTACTAATATATTACCACGATTTCTTTAAGTCATTTTACCGAAAACTCGTATAAAAGAATGCAACACGTCGTCACTATTTTGCTAAATTTGTTGAACAACGAAATAGAAGAGGTCCAACATTTTTCAGAGAGCACATTGATGAAGATAAAGAGTTGGAAGATGAGAGGATAAAGAAACTAATTGAATGAGATTATCTTATATTCATTTTTTTAAGTGAATATTGTATTGTCCTTAAGGATGTCGAACTTAGTACTTTTTGTTCCATTTTTATGATTTGTTTGTCTTAATATCTGAAATACATTCTATTCTAAATGTGATTTTAATGTTAAAATCCTGAAAGTTGAAAAAAAAAACTTTAAATAAACGTGTTTATTATCTCTGTTCCGATATCAATTTTAGTCTTTTGATGCTGCCATTGCTTAAAGCTCTTTGAGTTATACATGCACCAAATTCCTTCCTTTCCCCTTTCTCTATTAGTGCAGATAGTAAGCATAGTGAAGAAAAAGTGCCCACAAACACCACTTGTGCTCTATATCAATGAAAATGGTGGGCTTCTTGAACGGATGACAGGTACTGGAGTTGATGTGATTGGGCTTGACTGGACGGACCATAGACATGTCTGATGGAAGGAAACGACTAGGAAATGATATCAGTATATATACAAGGAAATGTTGACCCAGCCTACCTATTTTCTCCTCTTCCTCCCTTGACTGGTGAAGTTGAAAGAAATCTTGCATTATTGTTAAAGAAATCTATTTTTCTAAAGCACTTTCTGATTGAAAGTTGATGTTTGGTTCGACCTTTTTGTTTTGATTTAAACATCGAATATAAAAACTTAAATCTTGTTTCCAAGAACATGTAATTAGACTTCTTCAGCTTAGGCTCTATTTTAAAATAAAAAGTTTTTTTTTTTACTAACAAACTCAGATATAAAACTGCTTCTACTTTTGTCTTAAAAAGCACTTTAACTTAATAAGTAGCTTTTTTAAAAGTTAAGTGTTTTCGTATCTCAAGTCCCATCCTTAGCATTACCGAGACATACAATATTGACTCAGCATTTGTGTTGACTGAAGGGTCTTTATGCAACAAATCGAGCTCGATTTCTTTAAACTTTGTTGCTAGCTTGCATGCAAAGCTGATAAGATTTGTATGGAATGTCAAGGTTGTAAAGGGTGCAGGAACGAAGGGCCATATTCTCAATCTTGGCCACGGTGTTCTTGTTGGTACCCCAGAGGAAGCAGTGGCTCATTTCTTCGATGTTGCGAGAAGTTTGAAGTTTGATACCCAAGTCGAGAGTTATGCCAATTTGGTAGCTTCAGAATGAAAATTTGGTCGCCCAAGATGGAGTTTTGTTGTATGTACAGGCTGTCCATACCCAGGTACATATATGGTGACTAACTAAACTCGAATCTTGATGCAGATAGTCTAGTTTCGCCATGTATCGAAGGTGTTTGAGCTTAGTTTTGACATCATACGACAATAATTTCTTATTAATCTCGTATGAACCTTAGTTTTTTTCTATTAAACATCATTACTACGCCTAAGTTGACATTAAATTTTGCTTGATCACATGTCTTACAAAGCTAGGAAACTCACACAAATGGGTGTCAAAATTATACCATTTCTAATTGTAAAATGGAGCATGCATGGTATGCTAAAACTAATAGTTAATAATAATTACCAAGTTTGGTCGATGGAGTCGATGGTTTAAAACGTACACAACATCAACCTAGTTCGAAATCTATTAGACAATAGTAATGATATAGCTCTTTTTTTTTAAAAAAAAAAACAATAATTTAATTTAGATATAAGATTTGGCATGTGTGCTAATTCGCAACATATAAAGCGCAGTTGATGCCATGTCCAGCGCATCCTAATAAATAAGTTTATTTATTATGTATCCAATGTTCTCTGGCATGGGAGGATGCAAAAAGAGGTATACAATAAATTTCCTACTACACGATCTTTCATTTTACAATTATTCTTAGCTTGCCCAAGGGAAATACTCTTTAATTTCTAGTTCCTTCTTCTTCTTCTTTTTTCTTGATTCGATTCCTTCCATTTATAATGTTTTATCCCTTACCAAGTTCGTCCGTGTTTGGATAAATGAATTTGATCAGACAAAAACAACTGAATAAAATTTTATCGATATATTTAAAATAGATGCATTATAATTTGTAATGCAAGAACTTAAATCATATTCATGGAGGATAAACAGGATCAAATTTCCTAATATCAAATTTATCCAAATNTAAGACGGAGGAGGTAGTACCTAAAACGCCAAAGTCCAAGAAACAACAGATGGAGAGGAGCGGATATGAATTTTTATCAGGGACCCCTAATGAATAATAGAAAATTAATGTTACGAGAAAATGGAATTGGCCAATAATGAACAACACGTGCTTAAAAAGTTTTTTAACATTTTTTATAGATATTACATAATTAAGGATCTTGAAGCTCTCTCAAATCCCGGCCAGACTCGTGTGACGTGGGAATACTTATAGATCTTAAATTTTTATAAATCGATTTGTCCAATTTATTATTTTTGGAGCTAAAAAGGTTAAAAAGAAAAAAATAATTTGGGTTCGAGTTATGTTATCCTATTTCTCTCACTAATAATGCATGTATTTTGTACATAATAGACTCTGTATTTATCGAATGGTAGTGTCTGCGAATTACATAGTTAGTTAGAATTTGAATTTTGAGGTCATGGTGTGTTATTTCCTGTGTATAATATTTGATGTTGGAAAAGTTTTTACTGTGGTAAATTCACTAACATATAACTATCACAATATTATATTAATTTAACCAGTCAAAAAAATATTTCAATTTTTATCCAAGTTAAAATGATCATATAATCCCTAATTCAAAAAAAATGGCTATTGAACACTATAAATATTGAAAGTAACAACAATTATTTAACTTAAGTAATTATTCTAATAAATTATAAGCCTACACAAACCAAATAATTAATCAAAAATCAAAATTAAATTTTTTTTAAAAAAGAGAACATTTGAAATAATCACCTAAATAGGCCAACAACTAGACAAATAACAGGCTTCACTCCCAATATGGTGCATTAATTTTAGGGATCACCAATAGAAAATAAATATTGTACGAAAGGTAAATGAAAATACATGCACATTGATGTGTTCACTCCCTGTGTTTTAATTAGCCTCATTTAAATAATAATAATCATCAAACACATGCACAGTTATTACTGGCTAAAATACTGAAAATTTTCCTCTTTTTTAAAAAATTCAATTACTAATTTACATGTGAATAATTAAATTAATTAATGCATATTTATTTTTTTATTAAAGGAAATTACTAGATAGTTGAATATTAGGACAACGTATAGTTAAAATTTTCCTCTTTTTTTAAAAATTCAATTACTAATTTACATGTGAATAATTAAATTAATTAATGATTTATTTTTTTATTAAAGGAAATTACTAGATAAAGGACGCATTCAACCCCAGTACGCGCGTACTGAAAATAAAACATGTCCACACCAATGAAATCGTCACAAAATCTGATCATGATCTCGTAGAGAAGAGAAGAGACAAAATGACAATTAACGTTGCTTTTGGTACGAAAAAGACATCAATTACTATACTAATCCGTATTGAAATAACAGAAAAAAAAAAAGAAA
>NC_133323.1:2353669-2384578 GCF_012295235.1 Primulina huaijiensis | reverse complement strand
ATATATATACACACACACACTCAAGCTGATCATCAGCATCTTGATGCAGAAAAAAAAAATTCAAGTGTCAATATATGAATATTGATGTATGTAATCTATAAATATGGTTTTCTTACTCCATGGCTAGCTAAAGAGACGTAATTACAAGTTAAAAAATTGAACATATATGATTCGAAGATTTACAAATTTGATGGGAGCGCGTGTTTGTCGATCCATTGTGTATCGTTTTTGCCTTTTGAAACATTGTAGATTAATGGGTATTTATTATATATAAACTTTTCTTGTAACTTTGAAAGAAGAAGGGCTATGCAGATTAGGGTTCAAGAAAAACTTGGCTTAATTAGGGTTTATTTTCATGATGAAAAAGAAATGGTGTAAAAGANATATGTATAATATTTTATGTATTAAAAGAGGAATGAAGCATAAATTATGGGAGAGTGCATAAATAATCAACAAGGTTGGAAAATTAATTAAGCATCTTAATTTATGTATTTTAAATAAACTTACCAAAACAACTCATGCATGATAGTTATCAAAGTTCAGGACGATTGAATTTGATGAAAATTTGAGCTCGTCCCTTCGTTAACTTTCCTCTTCTTTTTCTTCTTCTTGTAGGGTATCCCTCTTGCCTTTGCTTGAGAATCCTTCAGTTCCCTCAGATAAACACGTATAGCCCCATTCGCAAAAGGGTTTGTCTCGGACGCGCCGCCGTTCTCCTCATAGGCTGCGCGTAGCCTACCAATGAGAGCGTCGAGGCTGCCCCAGGCCTGCTTGAGGGGACAAGTACAGGGTCCCGCAGGCTCGGGCTGCCCGAAAAACATGCACCCTTGTGTGTGAACCTTAGTTTTCCCGAACTGGTCGAGGTATCGAAGGAAATCAAGGACATGGTTGTAGTTGCAACGGGACAGGGCCATGGGGGGGCGAAGGTTTCTCAGGTACTGCCCGAAGGTGTTCCAATCGCGACGTTTCTGAGACTCGTATCGGCTCAGCTGAGGCGGCCGCTGAGCATGATGATCGGTTGCCGGAGACGACCCCTGATCTCCAACTAGAGCAATATTTGGTGGCATCATATTGATATCTGATTTGGGTCTCTCAAGGATTTCTCAGAAAGAAGTAGAAAATGAGCAAGAATTTCATGATCAAGTGGTAATCAAATCATGGGCAAATCGAGGAGACATGATATGGTCCAATAAAAGTGCTTTAATTCCTCTCTTTTTATTCATTTTCAACACTCCTTTATGGGTACTAAGTGTTTTCAAGTTTAGTACTACTGCTCTTTTATTTAATCATTTATTCATTTTTGTGTGTTCGGGATAAGCATAGCATCTTTGAAAAGTAATCATCATCAAGTATATTAAGGAAAAAGAATTGACACCATTTGAATTATACTTTGGCCCCTCTAAAACTTCAATTTTAGAGCTCTCATAAATGCAACTTGTAGCTTATAAGGTTACCTGAGTTCAGATTTGGAATAAGATTTGATTAATAATTTTAGTGGAACTTTTTATTTCTGTTAAGATTGAAAATTGAATTTTACTCAACCTAAAAAACTAGCTCGGTTGACGAGGATTGTTCAAGACCATATATACTACTTATAGTCAAGGACTTAATCCAATCGATGTATGATCGATATCTAACATACTCCTCTCATGTCCATGAATGAACAACTTGAGCGTGATGTTTACAAGACGTTATCTGGTGGCTCATAGAGTAGTCCAACACATAACGTTTAATTTTAGCTCTAATGTTAAGATTTAGACTATATTTTTTATTTGAAAGGAATTTATGTTGTAAATTATAAAACGACTAAAAAAATTATATGAAAATATGAACTATATGTCTTATTTTCAAAATTCAAAAAAATATTTATGCACTTTTCCTTACCAAATCGTATGATTGAATTTAGCCAATTAACGTATTACTCATGTGATATTGTTCCTTGCAATCGCTCTTAAAATTCAATAACAATATCTTGCTGTTCGAAAAACACAAAAGTCATGCAATACATATCTAAAACTCGCAATTAGAACAACTACAAATACGAGTAAATCGAGAAAATAAAAAAACGTACAGTTCTCTAAAATTTTCTATTTGGTGTTTTTTCTTATAGGTATTCAATTTTGAATTATTGTAAATTAGGTTGTATACTTATATTTCCATTTTTGTTCTTTTTTCTCGGAATAATGACTTGACATTTAAAATTGCTGACATTGAACTGTAAAAATATTGATAGGACATCGAAAAATACTAATATATCTGATGTCATGTCAATATTCCATAAAAATGATCAAAATTCGGAACACAAATTAACTTATATAACGCAACTCAAATTTGAATATCGGAACCAAAATATAAAATAGACAAACTTAGATGATCATCTTGGTTATTTACCCGGGATAAATCATTAATTTTTAAATTTCGATAAGGATATTAAAGTCTTTTTACTAAGACAAAAATTATTAAAATAAATATAATTGATTAGAAGGTTCGCTCACATACCAAAAAAAATAAAATATTTAAGAGAGATACGTTGAAGGTATATCACTGAAAATCACCCCCTATACATGGAATTGACATTGTTTATAATAATGGGAATCATCCGATTATTTTTTTTTGATTATATTAAAATGTCAAAAAATTAAAGTGGACTATTTAAGCTACTCATTCATGCTAGCTAGTCGTGATGGCTTCAATTTTGGCATAGAATCCTTTTTTTTTTTTAAAAAAAAAAATGAATTCGTAAATATTACTTTTCGATATTTGTACTCCGTAAATTATCAAATAGTAGTTTATAAATCACATTAGTTAAATAAACCTCGGAAAAAACTTGTATAATAGGTTCGTACGAAAAAATATTGATTAAAAAAGTGAACTCAATGTAATTGATTAAACACTCACTTATTCTACCGAACAGAAAAATCTTTTTTCTTTTTATATTGTTATTGCATTTTCCACTTGCACCAATTTGTTCTTTTTCCCTTCTTGGCATTTAATAGGAAATATTATGTAGTGAACCCCAAAGAGGACTGAGACAGTTGCTTCCAACTATTTAATAATTATTAATATTATTGCATTTCTGAAATTTAAATCTATCATTTAATATTACACCCGCACGTCGTAATTGATTAATAAATATATATTTATGATTTCAGTCTACCACTATTAATTAATTATAATGTGCCCAAATGAATAAACGTATGCCAAATTTACGCTACTCCTATTTTCCTTTTTAATAAATTTGATTTTTTATTTTAATTCTCTATAAATTGAAAACAATTCTCCAATCATATCTTATACAGAGTCATAAATTAATCGACGATATTTATATACTAGTGTTCTTATACATGCGTATATACTCTAATAATATTTTATATAAAAATAAATAGAGAAAGTAATTTTGAGTTTGTGAGCTGACATATTGGATTTAAATTTAAGCTTGATTGAGCTCGAATCAATCCTAGCTAAGTTATTATATATAATAGACTCAAGATAATAAATTATTTTATGTAAAAAAATTGTTCAAAATGGTTAGGAATTTAGGATACGAAAAAGGTGAGAATATTTGGTCTAAGGTTGGACCACTCGAACAAGGAAAAATCGAGAATTTCATTTATTATTTAGGTTGACTCATTTAAAGATTTACCAGAAAATAAATAAAAAGTGAAAGATCGTCTAAAATCTGTAGCTAATTAAAATTTTGAGTAAATCTGTTGTGAGATGGTCTCACGAATTTTTATCTGTGAGACAGATTAACTCTACCGATATTCACAATAAAAGTAATACTTTTAGTATAAAAATTAATACTTTTTCATGGATGACCCAAATAAGAGATTCGACCCACGAAATTGATCCGTGAGACCGTCTCACAAGAGTTTTTGTGTAATTTTAATCCCTAATCATTTGAAGCCACATCTTTTAAAAAATAAAGTTAAATTCTATTAAATTCTACGTTGTATCCCGATGTAATATATTAACTACTATTTGTATGAATATTATATAAACTTTTCATCAAAGAAAGATGTCTCAATAACTATTTTATGAAAAAGTTGTTTTAAAAAAATCTTTAAATAATACAACATATGTCACATTAGATTTCAAAGAATTATATAACGATGATGGCAAAACTTGTGTGAGACAGTCTCACGGGTCGTATTTTGTGAGACAGATATCTTATTTGGGTCATCCATGAAAAAATATTACTTTTTATGCTAAGAGTTTTACTTTTTATTGTGAATATCGATATGATTGACCTGTCTCATAGATAAAGATTCGTGAGAACGTCTCAAAAGAGACATACTCATATATGTTATGGTTATTACATCCTATTATATATTACGTACAGAGATATCGAAATAATAATTGTCGCTACTATGATTAAGGCAGCTAATAAATGCTTAATTATAATAATAGTATGCGATTATAGTGATGTTTTTGTTGTCATTAGCCGGCTTAATTTCTTTTAATGTTGTTTACTTTTGTGGCTTTAATTTTACGTGAATGCGTCTAATCGCAATTAAGAGCCTATCCTGTAATAGGAAATTAAAGAATAATTTCCATTAAATTGACATTTTATACTTCTCTTTGAGTTATTTATTGATATATAATTATCTTCTACTCTAAAGCTTGAATGAATAGTTAGATCCATACGTGACATGTGTATTCACATCATATATTATTTTTTCTAACGTGATGTCATTATTTACTAACGTAATAGTCTGTAAATCATGTTAGTCAGATAAACCGCATAAAACAAATCTTTTATTATAGCTTCATCCAAAAAATATTGATAGAAGAAATCGAACACAGATATTTAATTACTTATGTACGTGTGCGTATAACATATGTTTAATTCTTTTAAATTTATTAAATATATATTTTAATTTTTCATCCTAAATAATAAAAAAAAATCACCCCCGTCGATTATCGATATGATACATTTTGTAAAAACGTAAATATATTTAGAGCAGTCAAAATGGGTATGGTCCGTCGGGTCAGCCCATCATACCATGAAAATTTGACGGGTTGGATTAAAATTTTAGTGGCTCACTCGGGAGGCATGTCTAAGGAGGCCAACACCAAATTTTTTTTAAAAAATAACATTTTTATTTCTTTTTAAAATTGTCGCACAAAGACGTCTATTTTTAAAATATTTTTTTTTTTAGAAATATACGCAATCTTGCCTAACTTTATGTAATCAGTCAAATTTTCATAATAGAGAACTTTGAATTCAAATATTTAAAATTTGTCGTATCTCGAATAATAATAGCACATGCGCAAGAAACAATCATAAAATTAATTAATGTTACCGAATACAAAATGACTGCTCGATCGATTATCGAATTTAAAATGATTATGATACATAAGTATAATTTTTTTTAAAAAAAATTCTAATTAAGTTTTTCTTGCCTTCAAAAGTCTCCTCGAAATTAATTTTAATGTCAATACGAATGAATTTAGAGAAAGATTTGTTAAAAAGCCTTAATCAGCATATAATGAATGCTTCACTGCCCCCCACCACTTTCAATTATTGTTGTCATTTCTCTCTACTTAACTTTTCCCATGGTAGTCTTTTTTTTTTTCCTGAAATGAACATTTTCGTAGGAATTTATTAATGTTTATAAAAATTCAAACAATTACTCCAATTCGTAAAATTTTTATTTTATGAGAAAATAAATTAAATTCTTCCAGCCGAAAATGTTATCTATGATAGGTAGTACAAAAGAATTAATATATAGATGATAATAACAATACAGTTCAACATGAAAAATACTTTTAAAAATGATAGTATTGAATTCGTCAGCATAATTTTTTTAATTTAAATATGAGAATTATTTGTGATAATCGAGTCTTGAATTTAAAATCTTATCTTAAACTTGAGACTTTGATGAACATCGGTTCATGTCAATCAAGCTCCACATCCAGTCATGTCAATTTGTCACGGACAATTTTATATAAACCCAATGTAATTTTCCACGTGATTTGAATATATAGCACTGATATTGGGACCCAATTTATTATTTTTAAAAAAAAAATAAATTCATATAAAATTCTTTTTAAAAATATTTCATTTACTTCGGTGGGGAAAAATATATATTTGAAAGGTGAAGGTTGGATCTTCATTACCCCAGAAGATCTATTTGCCCATCAACTAATGGGCCAGGGATTGGTGGAAGTTTCAACGAATGGCTTGAATTATGGCAGCCCAAAATACCCATTCGCTAAATTATATCAGATTTTAGAGTAGGTAGTTTGAATTGTCAAATATATTGGTAAAAGATATAATTTCATTAAATTAATTTATAAAATTAATAGATTTTGAAACAGTCACCAATATGCAGTAAATTAGAGTGTTTGTTTGCTCATAATATCATAAACTAATAATCAAACACAGTTTGACTTGTGTACAAAAATATTAATATATAGTTCGTACACGTTCATTTCGAATGGAATTAACTAAATCACATCTCTTTAAAATGATCACATCTTTTGAATGCAACCCTGAGTCTATCAGATCTCAGTGGTTCGCCTTGATCCAATGGGTTTGAATGCAACCCTTTGTCACATCTTTAAAATGATCACATCTTTTGAATGCAACCCTTTGTCACATCACTTGTCTTAGTGGCATCCTGTTGCTAACTACATCAACCAATCATTTTTAGGTGGGTAGCTGACTTATCACACAAAGTAATATAGAAAGTCATAAACTTTTAATATGGGACAATCTCTTATCATTTCGCGATAAAACC
The DNA here is from genome assembly GCF_012295235.1 of Primulina huaijiensis. Lineage (NCBI taxonomy): Eukaryota > Viridiplantae > Streptophyta > Magnoliopsida > Lamiales > Gesneriaceae > Primulina > Primulina huaijiensis. The sequence goes on along the minus strand of NC_133323.1, from coordinate 2,377,832 downwards.
TTATTATGCTTTGTTGTCAACATTAAATAATCAATTTTTCATTAATCAAAAATCGATTTTGAACAAATTAATATTCCAAAAATATCTACTCATAATGTAGAATTTTCAAGTAAATTTTAGGTTTTACCACCAGACGAATCACATTCAAATAATTTTTTGAATGTTAACGGACATCAAAACTATTATTTCCAGAATATCTCACATGAATGCAAATTAATACATGTGTGTAATGAATCAGAAAGTTCAATCAAAAGATTATTGAATCATAAGATATAGCTTGTGTTTTGATCCTTCCGTAGTAGAGTATAATCAGATTTAGTCGCTGCTTAATGAACGTGATATCTTGAACTATTCAATTATTTTTTAAAAACAAGTCAATGATATCCACATAATAACCATTCTCACATTTAAATTAAAAAAAATATGTTGACGAATTTAAGACTATCTTTTTTTTTAAAGTTTTGAATTGTATTGTTATTATCATCTATATATTAATTATTTTGTACTAGCTATTATAGATAATATTTAATGCTGGCAAAATTTAATTTATTTTCTGATAAAAGATAATTTTCATAGGAGCCAACGAAGTGGAGTAATTGTCATTGTCAATTGAGGATATAATTACGACATAAATAATCATCATTTCCCTTATGTCATAAGTCGTTATCTTTTCATTGTCAATTTCTTTCTCCGACCAGCCTCTCATGCAGAAACCTTGTCAGATTCAAAGTGATAACGTAAAACATCAACTTTTGTTGACATCTTTTGAAGTTGGTACTCACGATCTTCTTGAGTTTCTCAACAAGTGCCGCTGAAACAATGGCTGGAAAGGGGGTAGATGATGAAGATGTCATTTCAAATACGAAAATTTGCCCCACACTCGGTGTTTATGGAATACGAAAATATTCTCTCAAGATACACTGACTTGTGTTTTGTGATAGTAGCATTCCAAATCACAAAACTTGGTGAACTTCAATATGCTTTTCGAACCTTCTGATATGATAAACTAAAATTATATGCAACAATATGTAATGGACGAAATATATGTATTCTAAATTTTCTGGATGTCTAACCTTATTTTGTTATGATATAAGGTCTATATAAAATGTTTCAAGGGTTGGAGGGACATTTTCGCTAATAGTTGTGTTCCTAGGCTTGAGATTAAATCTAATATGTCATATCTTGATCTAAAAATTTAGAGCGCACCATTTGGTAATCCGCGACCATTGGATCACATCCCTTGATCAGATTCAATCTGGTACGACTATTTCGAATTGAATTATCAAGATCACATCTCTTCAAATAATTACATCTCTTTCATCTAGATAAATCTAGCTCATCCGATCATCATCCTACGGTCCCGATTCACCAACTCTTGATTCATCACAACACTTCCTCGTAACCATATGATCCAACAGTTCTCAACCGCTACCACATCACTCGTCTTAGTGGCACCTAGTTGCTGGCCACATAATCCAATGTGCCCTTTTGCGTCCGTGCGTAGTGCGCGGGCACGAGCTCAGTCAGTGTGTTGCACCTTCTCTCATCGTCGATTGACTTGGCTTGGTATGATTTGACTTGAACTAACAATAACTCTACACATAAAATGATATATAAGGAAGATGTTTTTGAGCAAATTAATATTCCAAAAATATTATTCGAAATATAGATTTCAATTTTCAAGCCAATTTTAATTTTAAATTGATGAATCACATTCGACTAGTTTTTCGAATCTTAATGGGCTTGTTAAGATCATCCAAATTCCAATTTACCATAATTTCCATCGATCGCGGCGTTAATCTCTTTTACAGTTTCTCATTTAACTTGTACTCCAAGTTTTTCAACTACGCCAGATTCTTGGACACTCACTATGAGTCTCGTATTTTGATTTTAAATCTGGGACCATAAAAAAAAATCGTCAGAAAAAATAGAAAAAAAGGTCATCTTTGCATGTTGCATGTAAATTTAAAATTTTGACACGACTACGCTGTTTTATTCAACTTTATAAACGTTTAAAATTCATTTAATCATGCGTAATCCCTACTTTCCTGGGTCGTGATTAGATTTTTGTGGGATTTTCTTTATTGATGAATGATTTTTGCACTCACTTCTTTGCAGGGTCCAGACTATAGACACGCACGCGCGCGCACACATACACATATATATTTGCACTGAGAATTCAGGTTTAGAGATAGAAATTTGACGGAATAATGGCTGGAAGAAATGTGGAGAAGATGGCATCAATAGATGCCCAGCTGAGGCTTTTGGTTCCTGGAAAAGTGTCCGAGGATGATAAGCTCGTTGAGTATGATGCATTGCTTTTGGATCGGTTTCTTGACATTCTTCAGGATTTGCATGGAGTAGATCTTAGAGAAACGGTGCGAAATCAATTTAATTTTACGCTATTTTTGCTTATTACGATAGTAGTTGATCTTTGGTTTTAGAGCCAAATCATTGATTTTGATCTAGTGATCATGGATTCTCATTCTTGTGCTAACCCCGAGATTCAAGTAAAATATTTTTACAGACAATGATTGCATGCGATCATTAAGAGTTTTTTAAATTTCTTGCGTGCCTGAATTTTGGTGTGTACCTAAGTTGAGATTGATTCGCAAGAATAAAGCTTAATCTTTTGGAAGAGCTTTTTAGTAAAGAATGAGCATTTGCTTTGGTTCTGATTTAATAAGATAGAATTTAAAGAAAAGTTGAATTTTGAATTTTTGGGTTTTGCTTTTAGCTCTAAGAATGAATCTTTATGGTGGACCGGACTATGTCAAAAGTTTAGTTCATGTGTATGCTATGATTCTTGAAAAAATGCATGAACGGGGTACTGGTGTCTTTAATTTCTGTCATTTGTTGTAGGTTCAAGCATGTTATGAACTTTCTGCTGAGTACGAAGCCAAGCGTGATCCTAAAAAGTTGGAAGAGCTTGGGAATGTGTTGACAAGTTTGGATCCCGGGGACTCGATTGTTACTTCGAAGGCTTTCTCTCACATGCTTAACTTGGCCAACTTGGCTGAGGAGGTACAGATTGCTTATAGTCGACGGAACAAACTAAAGAAGGGAGATTATACGGATGAGAGCTCCGCAACTACCGAATCGGACATCGAAGAGACTTTCAAGAGACTTGTGTTTGATTTACAAAAATCCCCACAAGAAGTTTTTGACGCATTAAAGAATCAGACTGTGGATCTGGTCTTCACTGCTCATCCTACTCAGTCTATCCGAAGATCATTGCTTCAGAAGCATGGAAGGTCGGTTCTCTAACTATAATTATTTTTTTTGGATCAGGCATTTTCATCGAGAAGGAGACTATTAGTTTAGTGTTTTATCATATACATTGCCTAATAAAGTGCCTTTTACTTGACAAGTTCTTCAATGCTCCCCCACTAATGGATTGCCGCTTTTCAGGATTCGGAATTGCTTAGCCCAGTTGTATGACAAAGACATTACACCTGATGATAAACAGGAGCTCGATGAGGCATTACGGAGGGAGGTGAATGTTAATGCTCATCATCATATATGCTGACAATGATTATGTGTTTGCGGGCTTGAATACTGATGCATTTACATGAGATAAGAGATCAACTTGATGGAACTACTCTTTTATTTCACATTTTTGGATTCGAATATTGATGATTCTATGCTAGCTTTTCGAGGTGATTGATATTCATGAATCAGCCAAATTAGTACATGAGAGATTTGGTGGAAATTTCCTATTACTCATTTGTCAATATTGGAAGATTTATCATAATGCCATCAGTAGAAACAACAATTCAAAAAAACTGCTTAGAAAATACAAGGGAATGGCTTGGTATAATATTGTAGTTCGTTATCCTATCAAGTTTGAGAGTCATTTTCATTTTCCCATTTGTAGTTCTCTCTTTTCTTTTGAACTAAATTTAACATTAATATCATTTTGTTTTTTGTTGCTCTCTTTAAAAAATATATATATCTTGCATGTGTTCAGATTCAAGCTGCTTTCAGAACTGATGAAATCCGAAGGACTCCCCCTGCTCCCCAAGATGAAATGAGGGCAGGGATGAGTTACTTCCATGAAACAATCTGGAAAGGTGTACCAAAGTTTCTGCGTCGTGTTGATACCGCACTTAAGAATATAGGAATTAAAGAGCGTGTTCCGTACAATGCCCCTCTAATTCAATTTTCTTCTTGGATGGGTGGAGACCGTGATGGTATTTCACATTTTTTTTCTTTTCTTTTTCTTTTTTTCAATGCAAGTGCTTACAACAGATTGCCATTTTTCTTGAGTTCTTGAGAAACATTTATACATGTCCTCTTTAAATTAATGCCTCTATCTTTGTTTAAATAAATGGCAGGCAACCCGAGGGTAACTCCTGAGGTCACTAGGCATGTCTGCTTATTGGCCAGAATGATGGCAGCAAACTTGTACTTTTCTCAAATTGAGAATCTGATGTTTGAAGTAATCACTAACAATTATCTGTATATATTTTGGATTTCTTCTTATCTGAGTGTTAAGCCTTGTCACATGTTTGTGAAATGTGATTTTTTTTCCCAACTCTGTTATGTTTTCAAGTTGTCCATGTGGCGTTGCAATGATGAGCTTCGTGTTCGAGCAGATGAACTCCACAGATATTCGAGGAGACATGCAAAATATTTTATAGGTAACCTACGACGATGACGTAGTTTCAAATATGTCGTCTGTTTATCTTCTATCAATCTGATTACTTTCCATGAATATATTTCAACAGAGGCTAATACACTAAGAGTATTATAATTTCTATAATCGAAATATGAACAACTTGCATTCCATTACATAATCTAGGGTGTTAACATATGCAACTATCAACCGATATTTCCAAATGTGAAGAGTATCAATTTTCCTTGTTATGCAGAGTTTTGGAAGATAATCTCACTGAACGAACCTTATCGCGTCATTCTTGGTGATGTGAGGGATAGGCTCTATCAGACACGTGAACGCTCCCGGAATTTATTAGCTCAGGGAACATCTGACATCCCAGAGGATTCTACATACACCAATGTTGCGCAGGTTTTCTTTCGTTCTATAGTTCGTCATTTGAAGTTCAGGTCCCACTCTAAATTCTATGATAAAATTATAATTTTCCTCCTGTCACAAAGTAAAGAATACTCTCCGTGTGTTTTTCTTTCAAGTAGTTCTTGGTTTTGTACGTTTACTTAGTGCTCCCCAATTGCTGATGGTACAATTGAAATGTTAGATATTCTATACGGGGTTATTTAGCTATTGAACTGAATAAAGTTTAAATTTTGTACAGTTCTTAGAGCCTCTTGAGCTCTGTTACAGATCGCTTTGTGCTTGCGGGGACCGTCCAATAGCTGATGGGAGACTGCTAGATTTTCTAAGGCAGGTTTCAACCTTTGGTCTCTGCCTTGTGAGGCTCGACATAAGGCAAGAGTCAGACAGGCACACCGATGTTTTAGATGCCATTACCAAGCACTTGGATATAGGTTCATATAAAGAGTGGTCGGAAGAACGTCGACAAGAATGGCTTCTGTCTGAACTCAGAGGCAAGCGGCCCCTATTTGGACCAGATCTTCAAAAGACCGAAGAGATGTCCGATGTTTTGGACACGTTCCATATCTTGGCGGAACTCCCATCAGACTGTTTTGGTGCATATATAATTTCAATGGCTACTGCCCCATCGGATGTGTTGGCTGTCGAGCTCCTGCAACGTGAATGCCATGTGAAGCAGCCACTAAGAGTTGTTCCACTTTTCGAGAGATTAGCTGATCTAGAGGCTGCTCCTGCTGCTGTAGCACGTCTTTTCTCAGTTGATTGGTACAAAAACCGGATCAATGGTGAGCAGGAAGTCATGATTGGGTATTCAGACTCTGGCAAAGATGCTGGTCGGCTATCTGCTGCATGGCAATTGTACAAAGCCCAAGAGGAGCTTGTAAAAGTTGCCAAAAAACATGGTGTGAAACTGACGATGTTCCATGGTCGAGGAGGAACCGTTGGAAGAGGAGGAGGTCCCACTCACCTTGCTATATTGTCTCAGCCACCAGACACGGTACATGGATCTCTTCGTGTCACGATTCAGGGAGAAGTCATCGAGCAATCATTTGGGGAGGAGCACTTGTGCTTCAGAACACTCCAACGCTTTACTGCTGCCACACTCGAACACGGAATGCATCCCCCAGTCTCCCCCAAACCAGAGTGGCGGGCGCTTTTGGGAGAAATAGCTGTTGTTGCCACGGAAGAGTACCGGTCAATTGTCTTCAAAGAACCGCGTTTTGTCGAATATTTTCGCTTTGTGAGTTGCCACATTTTAATTACCTTTGTTACTTCCTAAATATTTGTATTGTGAATAACTTTTTGAATATTTATGTAAACAACAATAGGCAACTCCAGAACTAGAGTATGGTAGAATGAACATTGGCAGTCGTCCATCAAAACGGAAACCTAGTGGAGGCATTGAATCTCTAAGAGCTATTCCATGGATCTTTGCATGGACGCAGACCAGATTTCATCTCCCAGTTTGGCTAGGATTTGGGGCGGCATTCAAATACGCCATACATAAGGACATCAAAAACCTGAAAATGCTGCAAGAAATGTACAACAAATGGCCTTTCTTTAGAGTCACGATCGATTTGGTCGAGATGGTTTTTGCCAAGGGTGACCCTGGTATTGCTGCATTGTACGATCAACTCCTGGTTTCAAAGGAGTTGTGGTCGTTTGGCCAGCGTTTGAGGTCCAACTATGAGGAGACCAAGTCCCTTCTGCTCCAGGTAATTTTTTTAAGTCTTTCTTTTGGGGTCTTGATGATGAAGAATTATGAAAGCTGTGTAAATGCGAGTTGAATAAGCTTGGACTGCTTTTGGATGGAATGATTTTTGAATTTGGAAAAATAACCTGATAGATTAATGGTTTTTTGAGTTCGAAAAACAAATTCGAAATTTTTTAGACAGATTTAGAGATTCTAGATCATGAGCTCACACTTCACAGTTACTTAATTTTGAATCATTCAATCCAACCATATCCTTAATTATCTCGTTCACAGATTGTTGGACACAAGGATCTTTTGGAAGCCGACCCATACTTGAAGCAACGCCTCCGTTTACGTGATTCCTATATTACTACATTGAATGTCAGCCAAGCTTATACTCTGAAACAGATTCGAGACCCAAACTATCATGTAAAGTTGAGGCCTCACATTTCCAAAGAGTACATGGAATCCAAACCAGCCAACGAACTCGTGACATTGAATCCAACTAGTGAGTATGCTCCTGGATTGGAGGATACCCTCATTTTAACGATGAAGGGTATTGCTGCTGGACTGCAAAACACTGGCTAACCAACAACATATAGCGTTTTGTTTTTGCTAAAAAAAAAATTTATTCGATTTTTATATATATGTTCGAGATTTCTCCATTCATCATATAGACTTTTGACATCTTAATGCAGAAGATTCTATCTGTACTTTTCTTAACATCAATATTACGAATAATGTTGAATTTTATCTCTTTATTTATTTTCAGCTTCATGGTTATGGTTATTTCGGTGCTGCATGAGAACAACAATTTCGAAAAATTGGCTTGTAATTCTCTCTATAAGATTGGCATACATCTCAAGAATTAAGTATCTCCTACCATCTATGTTTCTATAAAAAAATCCTCACTCCTGAGAAAAAAAAACTATGTACCCACGAATCAATGGCAACTTAACATCGTATAAAAAACCGTACCGTTAAGGTACGACAGATTGTATACTTAATACTATTTCACTATTTGCATGGTTCGAGGAAGCTCTGTCCAGAAAAATTGTAACAGTTTCTTGAATTTGGCTGGAGGCAGTCAAGAGACGTACTCATCTTCATCAGATGGTATGGTTGAGCTTTTCGAGCATATATCTTTACGGTGAAGTTCTACCATCTTCTTCTCGGGATCACAGAGTCCTATAAATCACAACACATTGAAATCATAAAAACCAATGATATGTGCTAGATGACTAATTTGTGAAAAATGGGTAACGTTGTTGATAAAGGTAAACTGAAATTTTAAAGTTTTGAAAATAAAAAATTGATGATATATGTGGATGCTGAGTCGCGGGATGTAGAATATGACTCTTATAAGCTACTTGGGTAGAAAACTGAATTTTAGTGGCATAAATAAACGAATCTTTTTATACCATGTCTCACAAATATTTAGTTGGATTATCCAAAAAAAAAAAGAGAGATTCCTGCTCAAAATACCAGAAAGACGTACCCGAACACTTGGGAATATCCCACACAGCAATAGAAGAGGGTGTACACTCCACTTGGCATAGCTTCTTATTATCCTCGTGATAGACATTCATGGCAAGCATCCATGAACCGATGGTAACATCCTCGTTGCTAAACATCCGGAAACTAACAGCATACAGAACTAAATAAATTAGCAGAAGTTCACAGTAATAAAGTAACAGGGACACAACTAAAATAGAACTTATCATTGAGAAACATTTGGTGTAACCAGACAGATTTTCTAAGAAACATTCTTTATGAAGCTGCAAAGGTTAATTTAGCATGCCTTAATGGAGAAGAGATTCATCTGATATAACAGCATATTTAAGATATTAGTTCACAAGCACCAAACTTAAACATTTTAATATCATCTGTAGATTTGTTATATAAAGAGAACTAATACGCAACAGTCGCGTCCTGAAGGAATTTAAAGAACTGTATCAACGGTGGTTGGAAAATACATCACCAAAAGTAATTGTTTCAAGCTAATTGTTCTTTTCAAACATGAACTAGAATCCTAAAAAAGAAACAATCTTTTGGTTGAGCTACAATAAAAAAACGCCAGAAGAACAATGAAATTGCACTATCACAGCCAACTTAAATAGATATATGAAGAAGGTGGGAATTCATAAAAAGGAAATGGAAAGAACTAGCCTGTTATTTCTCAAGGCAACCAAGCTTGAGACCACATCTGCAGAAAGGGCGTAAATTGGGCCATAAGCATGAAGAAAATACTCAGTCCCTAGCAAATGTGACAGAGGTTCATACCTGTTCAAAACAAAGAGATCAATTCACCTCAAAATAATGAGAAAGTTACAATCATTTCAATGGCAATACATAAATGAGGTAGTTAGTTTTTTGGTATATATATATAAATTAACAAGAAGTTCAATTTAATTGGTTGAATGGTGAGTATGTAATAATAATGTTATGGAACAAACCATTTTAATTTTGGATCGGTAAACACTGGACCTTTCTTCATGCATCCAAGGTAAGTTTGCGAATAGGGACGCTCTTTAGCCAAGAGCAAAGAAAGCCGATCTGCTCATGAATAAAAGTACAGCTAAAGTTTTTTTAAACAATGTCAAATGGTCTTACAAACAAAAAAATACATGTATTTACACAAAACTAGTTTCAACTTCTTAAATCTGTCCACCTGGTCGTAAATATATGTCATCATCAGCTTTGACATAGAACTCAGAATCATAAAGAGTATAGGCAGCTTTGAAGAAAGCTAAACTGTAAACATCGACAAAAGTTAGAGTAAACCATAGAGAAAAGCTGGACTAGTGGTCATATACAACGAGCCAGAACTAACGTTTTGTATGGGAGCTTACTGTACTCCTCTTCAGTATCTAGAAGCAGGAAATCATCATATTCTGCTATTTCCTTCTGAAGCTCTGCCATCTTTGATTTATCACCGCTTCTACCGATTATGAATCTAAATGCCAAACCAGTACTTTCTTCCAACCTGCCACAGAAAATAGTGTATGAAAATTTCAATTCACCCATGCATAAAATAAAGAACAATGGAGAAAAGGAAAAAAAGTAAACGATACACGCCAATTCCAATTCAAAATTGAGGATTCCCGTGGAACAGTAGGAAAATACAAAATTGGACAAACATCTTTTCCAAATAACAATGCACATCAACCAGAAATTTAAATCTTATGCTACACTTGTTGATGCATTTTATATACTACACTGACGTTCAATGACATATCTTGAACTTTAGTTAGATGTTCACGACCTATTTACTACAAGAACTGCGTCAATCATCCATTCAGTGTAAAATAAATGGACTGATCGAAAAGAACATGGCCTCCCTATCTCTCTGTTCTTATAGGCCATAGAAAAAAAACAGACCGAGATTAATAGATGCGTCAAGCAATATTGTAATCCTTCCTCTGGCGAAAGCTTTGAAGAAACACAGCAATCAATCAAAAACATGCCACAATAACAAGAGAGAGCAGAAAAAGGAAAAATCTTTCCCATTTTCAATCATATATAGAATAATATACATAACATCATCAATTAAATTACATGCAGGCAATGTACATACAGAACATAACTAAATAAACAAATGAATGAAAAATACCGCTTGAGCGACTGATGATCAGACGGGAACCAAGTCTGACGCAAGGCCCGGCGCCGGCCCGCAGATCCAAATCCAGTTTGAATACCCACAAATCCCATCACTTTATGACGCTTTTGTCCTTCTTCCGGAACGCCACCATTATTTCTACTACTACTGGTATGCTTATCCCATTTCACGTACACTGACATAGGCTTACCAAATTCACATTCATATCCCAGACCACGCCGCCAGATCGCGACAAACCCGAAAATAAAACCCGAAATCCCGATTAGCAAACAGAGGATCAGAGCCTTCGATCTGCGGCTGTAAGAAGACGGGCGTGCATAGAAGAATTTTTGTGACGATGGCATATCTCACAAACAAGTCTTGAGAATTGAATCACCAAACATAAACCCAAAAAACCCAAAAGTATTTAACAAGAAAAAAAAGAAGAAGAATAGTTTCGAAGTTTGAATTTTGGATCGATATTTTGCTTCTTCTTCACCTTATCTATCAAGGAACAAATGTTGGTATGCGAAAACGAGAGTAAGAACTTGGATTCACAGCAGTTGTAGAGTCGCAAATCAGTAGCCGTTGATGATCGAAGAAACACTTCACAAAGATTTATCGGAGCGTATTTTCAGAGAGTGAGACAAGATTGTCACAAGGAATCGCACGAAATCCTCAATAAATAAATATGTTTTGGTTTACCTGTAAGAAGCCCCGGAAGTCGGAAACTCAAACAGCCAATGTCGAGGGAGACATCTCCGTTGATAAAAACTACTTGAATTTGTCAATAAGATAAATTTTAATTATCATTTGTTTTCAATTTAATATTATCTATAATCTATTTAAATTTAAAAATCTCTCGCTCAGCCATGGCCAGCCATCAAACATGGTGAGACGGGCCGGTCAGCCAATCCAGAGGATTGAAATAACGTCAACCCTGCGAGTTTCAGGGTTAGGAGGGTCAAATCGCAAAAAAAAAATAAAAATAAAAATAAAAATAAAAAATTGTAAGTAGTAATAAGATTTGATATTTCAAACAAAAATATTATCAATTTTACACAATAACAAATAATGAATGCAACTATCAAATAGATAATATAGAATTTTAATATCAATGATTATATTTTGTATTAAAAAAATCAAATAGCAAAATAATATGAATAACATAAATATAATTTAATTATAAAAAAATAATAATGTAAGACGTTAAAAACACATCAAATAATGGTTTTAAACTTTCAAAAGACATGTATTAAAAATAATTTTCTTGATGTAATAATTCACAAAAAAATTAATGCAAAAATTATAAATTTTATTTTTAAAAAAACTGACAGGTCATCTAGCCCCGCTGTCTGTTTCGTTTGACATGTTTAGGCCCGCCTCCAAACGACCACTAAAACCATAACCCAATTTTTAACCAATTTTTCATGACGGGTCAGGTTGATGTGTCTAATCCGTATGGGCCTAAACGAGCCACTAAAATCATAATTTTTCATAATAAGATGGATTGTCTCGATATATCTAACATGTTTTGACGGCTCTATAATCCACACACAACATAATGGGTAAATATTGAAAGAGCAGTTGGGAAGAGTGGAACAAAAAGCAAAGAAACGAATCATGGAAAAAAAAAAACCAAATCAATCACAAATTCAAGCAAAGTCTTCGCAAATTCACTCTGTATTTCCAATATCTTGTTCATACTTTAGCTTATCAACAGCCAGTTTCCAGATTTATAGCTCGTGAAAATAAAATTGTTCGTTTTATTTGAATCAGACCAAATAAAATATAACTGGTGTCCGAATGGATATCCATTTACACTTGTTTTTGGAGTTAGAGCTAAATGTGCGCTCGGTTTCCTATTGTTTGAATGTTTTTTTCCCTTTAATTTCAAATTCATTTTAAAATCTAATTATCTTAAAAACGTGAGATCCTCTCACAAATCCAAATTTTTTCATCCAAACACAATTTTAATAATTTCCAATCCAATAGTTAATAGACTTGATCGGGTTCAAATTTATCCAAAACCAAACATTTTTTTTTTATTTAATTCCAATAGTCTTCATTTTGACCAATTACTTTTAATTGATGGCATAGTACCCAAACCTTTTTATAAATTAATTGTCGGTTGGATTTTGGTTTCGGGTTTCCAAATTTCAATTCACATGTGCATGGTCTAAAATTTACGTCCACGAAAAATATTTGAATTTTTGGGTTATACTTTGACTTAGTAAAGGATATACGAGGAAAAAGTCTTCTTATGATTAATTTGTTGAAACAGTTAACATAAAAATTTAAAAATATAAACTCTACAAGGGAAAATTATATTTTTGGTTAATACCCCACAGATTTCTTTCTAGTAATTAAATAAAAAATTATTATGCATGTATGCATGAGCTGCCATTCCCATTAAAAGACAGCTTTTACAGCGAAATCATTGTAGGTAGGTGGAGTCAAAGAAGACAGAGACTTTATCCGTCATTAAATGCTACGCTGATATTTTCTTCGAATCTCAAGTCTTCACATCGGCCTCGTCAAAGCCGACAAGGGCGCAAGAGGGTGAGCTTGTTGATCCTAATCTCTGTAAATACTTGTGTTTACCAGATAAATTGCTTGAGTTGAGCACAAGGCCTTCAATCATGTTATGCTAACTCCACAGGTGCGATGGGGCAAATCCTATATTTATATATTTGTATCAATTCTACCCATACAAGAAGTTTTTACAAGAAATTTTGGTCATAGAAAGTGGCGAGGCTGCGAGGCAGTTGAGTAAGGCGGGGTTGACACGAAGATTTTGAAATTCTTTCTACCCCCTATTAGTCCAGTTGTCTTTGTTTCTTGCCATCACCTTTTTCTTGGAGGGGGGCTGCAGCCGTGCAATCTAGAAAGAGACAATAATGATGTAAGTTTTGTTTTGAATGAGGAGCTTTCCGATGTTAAAAGTTTTTTATTTATAGCTTTGTCTTTGTACTTCGTTTGGTCCTAAATGTTGCACTTTTTTTTGCCTCCGATCCAATGTTATTCATCCTTTCTGGTGAAGTCCTGAGTATTGGCACAATTAACTCAGATCTACAGTTAGAGGAAAATACCATAACCAAGAGAATCAACGATGAGAAAAAGTACCTTAATCAATGAAGATAATTATTGAAATACACACCGTTCAAGAAACAGCAGGATTAGTGGAGATGATATGCCTTAGCTAAAGCCTTTCTTTATTTACCTCACAAAGACTCTCTCTGTAGCAATATAAATGTTAGATGTAATTGGTTGTATATGCAAGTGGTGCTCACGTTAAATAAAAAGGAAGCTATAAAGCTTATAACACCTTTACCAAATTTCTTTTTGGTATCAGAGCTACTGTGAGCAACAAACCACCACAATGTCATCCATCTCTCACAATGTAAGCAACTTCATCACTCTCAAACTAAACCAAGACAACTACCCTCTGTGGCGTGAGCAAGTTCTAGCTCTTGCTGAAAGTCAAGACTTAATTGGGCATCTCACCGGCGAAACAGACGAGCCAGCAAATGACCCAACAGATTCATCAACAACAATTGGAAAAATCGCAGAATGGAGGAAATCGGATCGGCTTCTTCGTGGATGGATTATTGGAACTCTATCTGAAGAAGCTCTTGGTCTTGCTATTGGACAAGACACAGCCAGATCTGTATGGGATGCCCTAAAGGAAGCATATGCACAAGACTCTCAAGAAAGAGAATTCACCCTTCGCCAACAATTGACGTATCTATGCAAAGATGATAACACCACCATTGGAGAACATATTCGCAAATTCAAGAGCATTTGCGACAACTTGGCAGCAATAGGAAATCCAGTCACCGACAAAGTCAAGGTATTTTCTCTTCTCACAAGCTTAGGACCAAAATATGAGTCCTTCACCACAACCATGCTAAAACCACCACGTCCATCATATACCGAGATGGTGTCACTGCTGCAAGGATATGAACAACGTCAAAACTGGTTCACTATCAACACATCAACTCATCAAGTAGCCTTCTACGGACAAAAGCAACTTGGTTCCGTCAACCGCAAATCTCAAAACAATTTCAACTCCAATGGCCGTGGCTTTCAAGCACATAACCAGAATCCCAACCATGGAACCAAAAATTTCAGCCAACAACACAACAAACAAGACTCCAAAATTCAAAGGCCTCCTCCTCCTGGACAGCGCCGAATGACACCGACGGAAAGAGAAATGTACCGAGATGCAATCTGCCAAATTTGTGGGATCACAGGACACGTTGCAAAAATCTGTTGGCATCTCTCCAATTACACGCAAACTCAAGATGAAGTCCCAAAAGCATTGGCTGCTCTCACCCTCGACAACACCGTCTTTGATACTGAGTGGACGTCTGATACAGGTGCATCTCATCATATGACAGGTAACGCTGGTATGTTAAAAAATAAACGACCATATTTTGGTAATGACTCAGTGTTGATAGGAGATGGTACGATGCTGGGAATTAAATCTATCGGCAATACTCAAATTAAAAATAATTCTCAAGTTCTACCTTTAAATAATGTTCTACATGTACCAAATCTAAACAGGAACTTATTATCCATAAGTCAACTTACAGATGATTATCCTGTGAACTGTGAATTTTCTAATGTGGATTTTTGTGTTAAGGAACGGGAGACAGGTCACAAAGTGATGACGGGACAAAGAAAGGGTGATCTATATGTTATTTCCAGCCCACATGAATTACACTACTCTCATAGATTTAAATCCAGCACTGCTGAAGTGTGGCATCAACGACTAGGACATCCTCAAACATCCACTCTTAAGTTGCTACAACAAAAAGGGTTGATTGATGTGCAAGGATCACATAAACTACAACATCTTTGTGATAGCTGTCAATTAGCCAAGATTAGCAAATTACCTTTTCCTGTTTCAAAAAATTCCAGTTCATCTATTTTAATAAAATTCACTGTGATTTATGGGGGCCATCACCAGTTTTATCTCTTGGAAAATTTCGTTACTATGCTTGTATTGTTGATGATTTCTCTCGTTACACATGGCTTATTCCTCTTAAAACAAAATCTGAGTTTGTTGATGTATATTTTGCCTTTGAAAAATATGTAGCAAGACAATTTGAAAAAAAAATACAAATTTTTCATTCGGATGGTGGTGGTGAATTTGTTAACTCAAGACTTAGCCCACATTTTCAAGCGGAGGGAATTGTTCATCAAATATCCTGCCTACACACTCCGGAACAGTCAGGTATGGTCGAAAGGCGCCATAGGATAATCCGTGAACTAGGTATGTCAATGTTGTTTCATTGTGGCGCTCCTTTATATTTGTGGGTAGAAGCATTTACAACTGCTGTATTTCTTATAAATCGTCTACCTTCTACTTCTCTAAACTTAGATACACCTTACTTTAAATTGCATAATGTGCATTCAAATTATTCTTTCTTAAGGGTGTTTGGTTCTCGGTGTTTTCCATACACTTGGGACACACGTAGACACAAATTTGATCCAAAAATGGTTCCATGTATCTTTGTAGGCTATAGTGATCGACATAAAGGGTACAAATGCTTTCATCCATCTACACAAAAATTCCTTGTTTCACGACATGTAGTTTTTGATGAAGCAAATCTGCCTTTTAACGACCATAAAATTAATGGAAAAATTGTTCCAAAAGATCAATGGATGAGTGTTTTTGATTCATGGATTAGTTTTCCTATTTTTCATAATGATTCACCTCCCCAACATGCAGAATTCTGTGATCCATCTCTTCCATCACCCGAACTGGACAAGACGACTCAATCACTTGACGCTCCAACCACATCACCACCTGCGGCTACAAGCTCAGTATCAACCTCTGGCCACGGAAACCCAGATCTTACATCTAACTCTTCCACAGATCATGAGAGCTTGGGTGATAAATCAAATCCCTTTCATTCACACGAAATGTTGGAGTCTACAGAATTACAAGATGACAGCTCCATGACGTCTGATCCATCTCAACCACAACATCACTCAATGATAACACGATCTCACCTTGGTATCTACAAACCAAATCCTAAATATGCTCTTATGGTAACCAGTCGAGAAATACCTCGAATACCACTTTCAATAAAATCTGCACTCAGTGATGATGGCTGGAAAGCAGCAATGACAGAGGAAATGAATGCTCTTCATCTCAACAATACATGGCAGCTTGTTCCTCGTGATCCCAGCATGCATATAATTGGATCCAAGTGGGTTTTTAAGACAAAACTAAAACCTGATGGAACCATTGATCGGCTCAAAGCACGCCTTGTCGCCAAGGGCTATCACCAAGTTGATGGCATAGACTACACCGATACATTCTCCCCTGTCATCAAACCTGGTACCATTCGGGTTGTACTCAGTTTCGCACTAGTTCAAAAGTGGGATATTCGGCAGTTAGATGTCAAGAATGCGTTCCTCCATGGCATGCTTACTGAAGTGATCTACATGGAACAACCTCCAGGGATGGTCGATCCTAAATCTCCTAACCATGTGTGTAGACTTCAACGAGCCATTTACGGTTTGAAACAAGCACCTCGTGCTTGGTTTGATCGCTTTAGCTCCTTCCTTTTGCAGCATGGGTTCTTTTGTAGTCTAGCTGATCCATCACTCTTTATTTCTCACTCTTCTCATGGAACTTTAATTCTCCTTTTGTATGTTGATGATATGCTTCTTACAGGATCAAACTCCAAACTACTAAATTCATTTATCCAGCTCTTGCATACAGAGTTCGCTATGAAGGACCTTGGTACAATACATCACTTTCTTGGCATAGAGATCACAAATCATTCTGAAGGGTTACACATGTCTCAATCTCATTATGCTCTTACCATTCTTGAGAAGACTCAAATGGTGGATTGTAAGCCCATGAACACGCCACTTGAAGCAAAAACAAAAGGCCTTGAAAATAATACTACTCTTGATGATCCAAGCAGCTACCGTGGAATTGTTGGTGCTTTACAGTACCTCACTCTTACTCGGCCCGATCTTGCGTACAGTGTTAACTTCGTCTCTCAATTTATGCATGCTCCAACTCACTCACACCTTAAAATGGTTCGTCGAATCCTGCGCTACGTCAAAGGGACTATCAATCTTGGACTTTATTTTACCCCTCACACCACACTTGATCTGTGCGCCTTCTCTGATTCGGATTGGGCAGGCTGCCCAATAACTCGTCGATCAACAACCGGCTACTGCACATTTCTTGGTCACAATCCCATCTCCTGGTGTGCAAAGAAACAACCCACTATCTCTCGCTCCAGCACCGAGGCTGAGTATCGAGCCATGGCACACACTGCTGCAGAAATCACATGGTTAACTTTTATTCTTAAAGACATTGGCGCCCAGCCCTCTCAAACTCCGGTCTTATTCTGCGACAATCTCAGTGCGTTACATATGACTATAAACCCCGTCTTTCATGCTCGAAGCAAACACATAGAGCTCGATTATCATTTCGTGCGCGAAAGAGTAGCTCTCGGTCTTCTAGTTACAAGGCACATATCCAGCTCACATCAGGTAGCAGATGTCTTCACAAAGCCCATGTCAAAAGCTTCACTGTCTCTTCTTCGTCTCAAACTTCGCCTCCAGCCCCGGCAAAGTTTGCGGCAGGGTATTGGCACAATTAACTCAGATCCACAGTTAGAGGAAAATACCATAACCAAGAGAATCAACGATGAGAAGGAAAGTACCTTAATCAATGAAGATAATTATTGAAATACACACCATTCAAGAAACAGCAGGATTAGTGGAGATGATATGCCTTAGCTAAAGCCTTTCTTTATTTACCTCACAAAGACTCTCTCTGTAGCAATATAAATGTTAGATGTAATTGGTTGTATATGCAAGTGGTGCTCACGTTAAAGAAAAAGGAAGCTATAAAGCTTATAACACCTTTACCAAATTTCTTTACTGAGGTCATATATATGATTGTTAAGTGATTTTCTTTGGTTGTGGTCCTAGATAGAATCCTGCAGATGGAGATTGCTATGGTTAAAGTGGTTGAACAGGAAGTCACTTATTCACCTAAGCATTTGCAATTCTCTTAAGCTTCCAATGTCTGACAAATATCTTAAACCATTCTTTTATCTATATTATCCGCAATAGTATATATGATTAAATCAAATATTTTTTTATGTTACTTAATCACAGGAAGAGGAATACATGTACTCCAGGTTTTAAGTCGTAGACGGGTGTGATGACTTGTTTCACCGTGTGTTTTCGGTCACGAGCCGAAGAAGATTTAGATATCAATCGAGGTAGGTATCCTGTATCCATGTTTTAAATCTTGTGTAACTGGAATATATGTTTGAGTTAATTTTCTACAGATGTTGTGTGACTTCTTAAGTTCAATTTGCAGTTCGACCACTGAGTACTTTTTCCATTTTTAAGAACCATTCTGCAAGAGCATCTCTGAGAGTATTCAAAACTAATTGCAGAAATTTCAAGCTTTGAAAGTGTTAAACTGTACAGTTACAAAGAATTACAAGATGCAACAGGAAATTTTAGTCCAGAGAATAAGATTGGAGAAGGAGGCTTTGGTTCTGTCTACAAGGTAATTGTATGTCATCTTGATTGATCCAGGTTTTGAGCAGTTTGATGTTATTAGGCACGTTGCTCGACACTTACTCAACATTCTAGTCAAATTATATTATAATTTGTAGGGGAGGCTGAAGGATGATAACTTAGCAGCAATAAAAGTTCTTTCAGCCCAGTCTATACAAGGAGTACGAGAGTTTTTAACCGAGATAATGGTGATATCAGGCATGGAACATGTGAACCTGGTCAAATTGTATGGTTGCTGCACAGAAAGAGACCATAGAATATTGGTGTATGGCTATCTTGAAAATAATAGCCTTGCTCAAACTCTTCTTGGTAAAATATGTCAAACATTAAGTTTTTCTTTTATATCGATACCATAGAAATTGAGTACAAGATATAGAGATACAAGAAATTATTTTAGGAAGCTATTCTATGTTTGTACAATATTTACGGCTACAATCCCTTGAATGAAGGGATTCTTAAATCTAAGATTTCCATAGCTTGCCAATTGAGGTTTCCATAGCTGGCTAATTGAGAGACTCACGCCAAAAAAATATTCATACATATTTATATTTTTAATATTCTTGTAATTTCTTGTACATGAGTAAAGGATGAACATTAGCTTGTGATGTAGGTGGCCGTTACAATCCAGATCAATTTGACTGGAAAACACGGGCTAAAATCTGCGTAGGAGTAGCAGAAGGGCTTGAATTCCTCCATGAAAAAGCCCAGCCTCATATTGTTCATAGAGACATTAAAGCCAGCAATATTCTGCTCGACAAAGATTTCACCCCAAAAATCTCGGATTTTGGTCTGGCTAAGATTTTTCCAGATTACTTGACTCACGTTAGCACACGGGTTGCGGGAACATGGTGAGTTGTTGAGTTTCTAGAACTGTTGTATGTGTGATGTTGATCCTAACAATGTGTTACCAGGATTAATACTGGAATTTTTGGCATGGGGCTAGTAAATTTATTTAGGATAAAAATGACACTTCTGTGTGTGTAATTTTGAGCTACGGAGTTTCGTATCGTTAATGTCCATGTGGTTTTAATCCCATTGTCATTTAATTTTCAATAACCAGGAGCAACG
This sequence comes from Primulina huaijiensis, assembly GCF_012295235.1. Taxonomy (NCBI): domain Eukaryota; kingdom Viridiplantae; phylum Streptophyta; class Magnoliopsida; order Lamiales; family Gesneriaceae; genus Primulina; species Primulina huaijiensis. The sequence goes on along the minus strand of NC_133323.1, from coordinate 2,357,864 downwards.
TTTTCAATTTACAGGGGTTACTTGGCTCCTGAGTATGCAGTTCGTGGCAAGTTGACAAGGAAAGCTGATATATATAGTTTTGGTGTTCTTCTCATAGAAATCGTGTGCGGAAGATGCAACACAGACAGGAGATTACCTGCTGAAGATCAAAATCTTCTCGAAAGGGTATGGAGATCTTGTTTTACAGTTTGCTTGTTAGCAATGAGAAGTAATCTAGAGATTGTTTTCGTTACAACAAATTTACTCATGTTAATCAGCTAAACAGGAGACTATTTCATTCGAAAAACAAAAACGTCAGGAATTGGCTCTTGTTATTTCCACCATTGGATTGTTTTATTTGTCCTGGCTGCAAGAATGATCGACTGGAAGCAAGTTTAGCCAGTCCATGGACCTGTTAATTGGAAATAGTTTCGGCTTTTCCTATTTTTGAATGTAAGAATATATACCTCCAGCCCAGAGTTTAATTGATGCAACCGGTGAATATCAGTGGGTGTAGCATGAAACAAAGTAACAAACTATTATTTGATTAGCATTTTTAGAGAGTAAACTAATCGGTGCCACCATCAGGCTCCGTTATTTACTGAATCTGTATTTTTTTCGCGAAAGGGTTGTACCATAGTATTTACATAAAGCTTTTTGATTGCACTGATGGTGGGATCAAGAGGAGGAGTAGAGGAAAAGAGTTGATAGAGAAGATTCTTTTCCTCTTAAAAATCTATTCCACTTTATCTAGTGCAGATAAGTGCATTTCCTCAACAGAAGCCAGATACATTCAGTTGGTGGTATGCAGCAATTCCAAAAATTGGGAATGAATGGGTTTGCAAAGCGTCATTTGCATTACGTTGGAATTAGATATGCTGGTGTTTTGATAAATATGAGGTGTTACTTCTTTACTGATTGTACTACATTGCAATTTTTTGCCCAGGCATGGAGACTGCATGAGAAAGATAAGCTGGTTGATCTGGTGGATACATCACTTGAAGTTGAAGGGGAATTTAATGCTACGGAGGCCTGCAGATATTTGAAAATTGGGCTTTTGTGTACCCATGATTTTCCAAAAGACAGACCAACCATGTCTACTGTTACCAAAATGCTTAAAGGTGAGGTGAATGTGGATGAGATGAAGATATCAAAACCGGGCTTGCTGAAAGAGCTATTTACGCAGAAGAGACCGGGCGTGGTGAAAGAGCTATTTACCCAGAAGAGTTCGAGCAATACGCCTAATCTATCGTCTCCAGGATCGGGAACACAAGATGAGTCTTCATCGTCACAAAGCACAAACATGTCACATGCCACAATGACTTTCACTTCAATATATGACCAAAGATGAGCCAATTCCGTTAATGATATTTATTTTCAACCTTAATTATATATCTTTCAATTATAATGCTTCAAGAATTGGTGGATCTTTTGGGTTTTTATTTTTTATTTTTTTTAATTTATAATTTCACATATTTTATCATCTGGATTTGTATTTAAACACCAGAAGTTACAATTAGTGAACAAGGAAAAGTAGCCGATTATACATATGTATGTCCACTGCAGTCATCAGTTTTGAAACAAATAGGTGAAATAGAGAGAATATTATGTCAGTGAGTTATGTACATTTTGCAAGTTTGGTTAATGGATATCAAAAGTTCTTTTGTGTAGTAAATGAAGCAGCAAAATTAATATCAAGTTGTAGTTTTGACAGAATAATAATAAAGTCCAATTAACAATCTAGATGGTTACACACATTTATTACCAGTGAAATATGTCGCTTGATCCAGAATTATATTTCTGTATAAAATACCAGATACGGTCTACACTCCCTTTGGTGATATCAGCTATTGTATTATGTTCAGAAAGAAATAATAAGAGACTATAAGATGAATATTTGTTTTCACTCTTTCTCAGATGCTTACATGAATATATGATACAATTTCCACTGTGCTAAAAAATTCAGGAGTTGTTTCTGGAGGGTGGTGCTTGATAACTTATCTCCTGGTTCTATAACTTCTGTACCATAAGATGAAAAAACAAAGTCCTCTGTAAGCCAAAATGAAGCCCAACATCACAGCCAAATTATTCCACCTCTGTGACTCCTTCAATCCATGCTGTCTCAGGTATCCATTTCCAAACAGCACACATTCATCTCCCAGTTTTTCTAAACACTTGTTGCCTCCCTTCCCTCCATATTCATTGACCATGAAACTTTCAAATGGGTACTTAAAAAGACTTAAATAATGCATAAAGATCCAGTAATCTGGTATATGGTCCCGGGCTATGAAATACCCAGAAAAAAGAAAGAAAGATCCCATGAGCCCGGCAATAACAGATGTACCCATGATAAAGTTTGGTACTAGTGCACTGCAAAATGCTGTCAGAGAATTTGACATCAGAACAACCATCCAAACCACCAGTGTAAAGTAAAGGAAACCGTCAATATCACGTCTCAGGCCGACTAGCCAATAAACTGCTGTACTGTAGAGAAAACCAATCATTAATAGAAAAGGCAAAAACACAATAGTGTTGGCTATCACATAAGATGAAACTCTGTATGCTCCTCTTGAAGTCTCTCTCATGAATATTCTTCTTTCTTGTAAGAAAATTGGAAGGCCTTCGGTAGTGGATGACAGCAGAAAACTGAGACTAAATGCAAAGAATCCTAGTCGGGTTTGTAGAGCAACCTGGCCCTCATCTTTGCCGACTTTCATGTATATAGTTCCGAGTATCGACCCCACTAGGACAGCTTGTATTACTCTTGTTGCAAAGAGTTCTTTGGTCCTTAAAATGTTTTTGCTGAATCTTTGCCCGAGTATTAGAGTTTCTTGAAAGGGACTGTTTGTGTAGGCGGGACATTCTGGTTTAACGCTATTGTTGCTGGAATATCTAACGCCAGTTTCGGCATTAATTGGTCTTTGTTCAGTTTGTACACCAGTTTCTGAACTTTCGATGGCTATGGTGTTTGTGGCTTCAATGGCAAATTCAAGAACGTTGATATGAGAAGGAATGGAATGGCCGACGTATTTAAGCCTCTCTTCGAGTAACTTTAGTGAACCATTGTGCAGGACATGTCCGTTTGAAAGCAGGACAAGTCTGTCAAATAGCTCGAGGATTCTGAAGCCTGGTTGGTGGATCGTCAAGACTATCGTCTTGAGCTGATTAACCGCCATTAGTTTCAGCAGTGTCATGATGTGAAGGGCTGATGCGGAATCCAAGCCTGAGGTTGGTTCATCTATGAGCAAGACGGCAGGATCGTGGACTAATTCAACCCCAATCGACAATCGCCTCCTCTCTCCTCCTGAAATGCCCTGGCTACATCCTTCACCAACCCTCGAACCTGCTATGTGATCAAGTCCAAGATCCTTCATCAAAACCTCAACTCTTTGAAATACAACTTGTTTTCCACCTGGCAACCTCAGAAGCGCGCTGAAGATAAGTGTTTCTTCCACCGTAAGAAGGGGAAACAAGGCATTATCTTGAGTGACATAGCCTGATAATCTCTGAAAACTTTCAACATTTATCGAACGGCCATTGATTAAGACGTGGCCGGAGACCTTCTTTGGAGAAATCTCCCCAGCTAGAATTTCTAATAGGGTCGTTTTTCCTGCCCCACTAGGACCAGCAATTGCTGTGATCTCCCCTGGTTTTGCAACGAGGTTTACATTCTGGATGATGAACCTCGGAGATACCTTTGTCCTCCTCCAGGACAAAAACCAACTGAATTTGTCAGGTGGGCTCTCAAAACCGTAGGACAAGTTCTTCGTTTCGATTCTATATAACACCCTCTTATCACCGTTTACAGGCGCCTTGATTGGCAGTTCCATCATACATGGGACCGAAAACAAAGTTTAGTTTTTGAAGAAAAAGGGGACAAAGTGGTGAGCCAACGCAGTAAACCTTGTTATATTTTGACGCACGCCAATGCTTTTAACAACTGATGGACGTAAGAATGTGGAGTTAATGTGTAGGTTTAACATTGGCTTGACTTCAGATTCCTTTGTTGTTTGGTTTCTTGTGGAATGGAGAAAATTTTGAGGATGTTTCAAGAAAGCAAACGAGGGAAGGGAAGGAAGAGTTTTAGTTTTGTTCAGGTGAACCATATGTTGACCATGCAGACTCATAGTTTGTGAGTTGATGAGTATGTTTCCAACTCACTGTTGCCTACTATATATATATATATAAAATAGATATATATATATATAAAATAGAT